>NW_014569588.1:247426-404581 GCF_001313835.1 Polistes canadensis
TATATATATATATATATATATATATATATATATACAGTATATATGTACGTATGTATTTATATATATATATATACCGTAGTCGAATTTCGATCGATTAAATGATAGGAAGAGTAAAAATAAGAGTAAGTGTAACAGTAAGAGTAAGAGTAAGAGTAAAAGGAAGAGAAGAGAAGGGTTGGGGGGAGGAGGGGAAAAAAGAAATAAAAAATGAAATCATTACATCAGAGATCTCGAAACCACGTCAAAGGTACCGAAGAACACGCGTCTTGTCCTCGACTTACAAAGAGAAATAAAAGAATCGGAATCTCAAACTGTATCGAGAAATTCATTCATCGCTAACATAAACGAGATATCCTATACGGAAAGTATCTTGACAGGCTTCGTGGATGATATTTTTTTTCTTCTTTCAAAAAGAGAGAGAGAGAGAGAGAGAATGCACAATACACGTAACCGCAGACCACCTTTTTATCAAGAAGCTTTTCCTTTCTCAGCAATATGAACAGAAACTGGTTCAATGTTCGATACGGTTTCGAACAAAGTATATAAGTAATATCTTTCTATCTAAAAAGAAAGAAACAAAGTATATAAATGTAGACGGTCCAAAAACTGGTTCCTTTATATTCGTATGTGTATACCATAAATATATAACTGCGTTAAATACTCGTATATGTTTATATATATATATACGTATATATGTACGTATGTATTTAGGTATATGTAGACGCATGTGTATCGTGTTTCGTATGTGTAAAAAATGTGTTAATTCGTACATGTGTTTAGTATGACGTCCCAAAATTTCACTTTCGATCGATATACACGCGTGCGTGTATTATTATTATTATAATATAATACGTAGACATAAGAAAAATCGTATATAAATGGAAACTCGAAGTGCATCCCCAAAAAAGGAAGAAATAAAAAAATAGAAGAAGAAGTAAAGGGGAAAAAAAGGGGATACGATAAAACATGAGTAACAATTCAAGGACGAACGATTTATTATCGAATAAATAATAAGATCCGCGTTTATATTTGATCAGTTTTCGATTCATTTTTTGACTTTGAATGATTATCGTCACGTATTTTAATTTGAAACGTTAATTATTAATTGTCTTCCATCTAATTAACGATCTTAGTCTCGAACTGTTTTGTTAATCGATAGAAATTTACAGTCATTCGCGAAAGTAATATGCCGAGTGAAAGCAAAGCCAATCATTATTCTTTTAGACTGCTAATTCATAAGCAAAATGTATAACCAACGAGCGAGGATGATTACACACAGGTAATAATAATTAACAATAACGAGATACGTTTGGGTGGACATTTGAACGAACTTCTACTTATATATATGTGTGGGTGTGTTTGTGTGTTATGTTTTTTAGGTAGCCACATTCTCTTTTTATATTCCTCGTGTCTGTTAAAAATCGATACTTATCGCAAAATAATGTAATAATAAAAAAACAACGATTTACGTTGTTTATGTGTATTCTTGTGTACGTACACACACACGTTGGTTAAGTCACTCTCTTTTTCTTTTTTTTTTTTTTTCTTGTCTCTCTCGGTTAAGTATCGAAACTATCGTCAAATAATAAAACGTCAAAATAATGATACGTTCGACGAGTTGCCATTTTGTGGGCGTGTATATATGTATATGGATTGCGAGTAAGTGTATTTGTTAGGTGGTAACTACGCTCTCTTTTTCCTTTTTTTATTTTCTCGTGCTTGTTAAAAATCGAAAATTGTCGCTAAATAATATGGCATGCAATAAATGTATACGTTTTTACGTGTATGTTATTATTTTTAACCGACCATATGGTTATTATTCGTCTATAACAATTTACGAATATGCAAATAATAATTCATTCTTTGTTTTTCTTTTTTTTTTACAATAAAATAGATAAATAAATAAATATATACCTACAAATAATAAAGGTATGTACATTTTCGTAAAAATATAATACATTATTTTATCAAAACTATTATTATAACCTTATTATATATTATATAGTATATTAAGACTTTATAATAAATAAAAAAAAAATAYATATATATATATATATAGATTATTATATAAATATTAATATTTAAATTTTTCAAAAAAAATCCAATTTTCTTCCACGATTACAAAAATACGATATATCGTACATTCGTTAAAAAAATTAAATACAACATTTTCTTAAATAAATCAAAATTGGGTATATATTTCACATATAAAAAAAGAAAAAACCAATTATCCGCGATATATTGTCCATATAAGTATACATACATACATCTATATGAAACTATCTAAATACCAGGGTATAAAAGATTTTTGCCCGAAAGGATTGGCTTGTGTTGGGTGCGTTACGCAAGCAAAAAAACCGATCGTGGTTTAACAGTTTCGTTCTTGCATTCTCTCTTGGGAGGAGAATGAAAAAAAAAAAACGAAAGAGAGCGAGAGAGAGAGGGAACGTGTCTATCTATCTCATTCTGGATTGGTTAAAAGAGGGCAGGGGAAAGAATAAAAAAGAATATAACAGGACTGTAGGGGGATAATAAGAAAAACCGGCGGAAGAAAAGAAAGAAAGTTGACTTCGGTACGTGAGAGAGTGACGAAATTGTTCTCTGAAAGTATTTAGAGTTTAAATGTCCCGCCATATTTCTTTTCTTTTTTTGGGAGAGGGGTGTGGGAGAGGGAAGGGGGGAGGGGGGCGGGGAATGGAGGAAGGAGTAGAGGATTTTGCTTTTTTTCGTTAATTCTCCTATACTTCGTCGTTGTCATCATCGTTTATCATCGTTGTCCGTTGTTGCTGTTGTTGTTGTTACGAGAAATTGTTGTTTGTCCGGATTTCACTTGGTAGGAATTTGCACGTATCTCGGATACGTTCCAAACTTTTCTTCCGCACTACTGGTATGTGAAAATTGAATCGTCGTTTTTGAACATTTATCATCGTTAAAGTTTAAATTCCTTAATTGCATGGCTATTACAATCCTCGTTAGTTAAGTTTAATTTAACTGTACATGCGTGGAAATATGTAAGAATAAATGTAAGTTATTTCGTTATTCACATCGGATTTATTTACTTTCCGTTTTTTAAATCGAGAAAAAATTTGGACCATTAAAGAGTGAGTGCTTTCGTTTCGTGTTTAATGTCGTATTTTAAATGTTACAAGGATAAAAATAAAACCAATTACACTTGGGATTTTATACTTTTTATACGGGTCAAATTAGTTTTGCTTTTGTAGTTTCATTGCAAATGAGATGGAAAAAGGTTTTTTTTTTCTTCTCGATCAATCTCAAATAATATCGTATCAAAAATTACAAATATCATTCTTCCTACTATAATTACAATACAAATTTCACTCGTTGAAGAAATTCTTTTGAAGTACAAATCGTATTTTAAATGTTACAAACGAACAAACAAATAAAACGAATTGCATATACTTATATAGAATTGCTACAGGTATATCCATTACATTGCTCATCAAAAGTATTCTCGAAAATATATATTTTACATAAAAGTAAGAAATTTTTTACTTGTCGTTACCTGAAATAAAATAAAAAAAGAAATAAAAAAGAAGAAAATAATTTGAACCATTCCGATAAAGAATTACTGCTCAATTTCATATTCTACACGTAATCGGTAAAAAAAGAAAGAACGGATTATTTGAGACACCCTATATAGAAAGGTAGGTAGGTAGGTACTTGCAGATATACAGCATCACGTTGCTAAGAAAAGAAGGCCATGAAAAGTTTTCTCGACTATAAGAGACGTTTAAAAAGAGTCAGGTGCACCAGACACGAATTATCTCCGATGATCTTTCTCATTTTCAAGATACCAAGAGTAAGAAGGGTGGGGTGTGAGGTGGGGAAGAGGAGAGTGGCTTGTTGAGAGGCGGAGGGGATGGGAGGGGGCAAAGGGAGAGCTCGTTATGTCACGGTTAACTCTCGAATAAGAAAAAAAAGAGAGAGAAAAAAAAAGGGAATGAAAGAAAGAAAGAAAGAAAGAAAGAAAGAAATAATTTTTCATCTCTTTATCTTAGGGAACAGTATCTTTTCAACGTATTCGAGGTCATCGTCTCGACCCTTGAATCGAAGCTACAACGAATCGAAAATCTCGACAAGGCCGTTGAACATCTCATGAGGCGAGTTGAAGCATTGGATTCGAGAGTTAACGACAACATAGAAAAAACCGATGCAGTTATCGCTAAATTGAGAACGTTGGATTTGAAATTGTTTAATGCTCATCCACCACCGATAACTTCGCGGGAACAAATTCATCCTAGATCGGCGGAAAATGTTAGGGAGGAAAACGAGGCCGAAAGTGGTATGAATATATTATTATATTATTATTATTATTATATTAATTTATTTATCTTATTATATCATTATTTTGTATTTTAAAATTAAATTAAATTTTAATTGTGGATATAAATCAACGACACGTGATCACGTTAAATTACTAATTATTAATTAAAATTGGTTAAATCAATTTTCTTTGGTAAAAACGATTGTTAAAAATAATGAAAACCTTATGTGCTATGAATTCCTAAGTGGCGGTAAAAAAAAGGAAAAAATTGCGACATTTTCGGTAGTATCGGATAAATATGAGAAAGTGTTCGTAAAGAAATAATTTGGACCCGTAAATGGGAGAGTAAAAAACAAAAAAGGATACGTTGATATCTAAAGATAAAATAAAGGAAAAAAACGTTGTTAATATATATTATTTGTAATTTATATTTATTATTATTATACCGTTTGTATATTAATTAAAAATGATCTAATTGTAAAGCTTATTTGTTTTTCGTTTCTTTTTTTATTTTTGTAAATTTATAATTTATCGTAGATATAAAAGAAAAAAATAATGCGAGATACACGTTATCCAAATAATAATAAATAATTAACAAAAACAAAACAATCTTTTTTTTTTTTTAAATTGTTCATTTCAATAGTACCCATAATACGACTGATACATCATGACGACGAAAGATCACCCGAATCTCTCGGTGAGAAATTAATTTCCCTGGATCAAAAGGTCTCCGACATCGATCACAAATTGGTTAACTTGAAAAATCAACTGGACAATAATTTTTTACAAAACGACGATATCAATGCAGAAGCTAGCGAGAAGAAACCGGTCAGCATGAGCGTGGTCGAGATAACTAAAGCTATGAGCAACGAAGTTATGAATCATGTTTCCATAGAAATTGAAAATCTCAGACAAGCAACCGGTGCGTTAGATCGTAAACTTCAATTTCACATAAATCTGGTATCGGACAATTTGGGAGCCATTTACAATCTGATGACCGACGTGCACGATGCGGTTGTTGACAAAACAATCATCAATGATCCTAGAAATTTGACGACTACTACACAACCACCGCCGAAACAAAGCAAGTTTGATCGTTTGGTCGAAAAAATGCATCCTATGCTTACGGTTTCCGAAAAAATGGACGAAGTTTGGAACGTCGTGGTGAGTTTTCAATAATTCTTTCTTTCTTTTTTTGTTTTTTTTTTTTTTGGGTTTTCACTCATCCAATTTATATTCGACACGTATTGAAAGATAATTAGAAAATAATATTCTACGATTTTTCTATACATCTGACACATATTATTATCAATGTGTGCAAGATATTTATAAAAAAAAAAATAAAATAAAATAATAATAATAATAATAATATTAATGCGTGCATAGAGCCAACACGCGCGATACAAGTGAAAATCGTATTATCGTGTGAAATAATATTCAATTGATTCGTATATTATACAGCGAGTGTCCCTTAAAATCGTACAGCGTTACGTTTAATAGAATTTTTTCTTTGAAAACCGTTGATATAGTGTATGCTTGAAATGAAAACAAAATTTTGAAATATAAATATATTAGTATATCTTAATTTTTTAAATATTTCATGAATTTGAAACTTGAAATTAAATTAAATACATACGAAAATTATGTACAAAAAAAATCCGATTTTTCATGTTGAATAATTGGTCATCCTTTGTTTTTATTATTATTTTAAATGTTTTTTAGTATCAGAATTAATATAATACGCATTAAAATAAGAATAATACGAAATATATATATAATTATTAATAAGTATGTGTGCCACATTCCCTCCACTAATATTTCCACAAACAGACACATCTCGTAATACTTATCGATTGACGTATCTCATACATACACAAAACATACACACACGCACACATATATCAAACTAATACTCGTTCTAATTCACTCTCTCTTTCTCTCTCACTTTCTTTTTTTCATGTCGTTTTATAAAAATTTTATTATAGCCGTCGAGTTTTTAAGAAATTTCACTTGAAAAACGTGATTTAAAAGGAAAGGTAATATAACCGTAAATAAAAAGGAGAAAAAAAAACCAAAGAATTGACTAGAAAGAGAGACTTCATTAAGATTATTTTATTATATTACTTGGTAATTAGTAAACGTCTAATAAAGAAAAGAAAACTTAGGATGAAAAAATTTCTCGTAATTTTTCCTTTTAACTTATCGCAGATGGTTAAAGAACAAAATTAAAGGAAAAGATAGGAAAGGAAAGGAAAGGAAAATAAATAAATAAATAAATAGATTCGAGCTAGTTTAACACGCGATAAATGTAGATATACGTGTATATGGTTGGTAATTGATCGTGATGCTACCTTCCGATGTGGTTTTCCCGACGTGGAATCCAGTTTAAAAGTCTCGGTTAGAATAAGTCGCGTGCCAAGCAACACGGTTAACAACGTTAGAGACCGTTTAGGGTTCAAACAAGTTGGACTTTAACTTCCTACAGATCCCAATGACTTGACAGTGAAATCGGAACCTCGTTCTCGATTTTCATCTCATTTACATTCATTGAAGTATCTCGACAATATGCACGAATTATTGTCAAAATAATTAATATAATAATTATCAGAAGAACAAAATATAAACAAAATAATAATAAAAGTTTCCAAACGTATATAGAAATAATTAATGAAATATTCACAATTGTAGTATTTTTTAAAATTATATTTTACTTTACGAATGTGATAGAAAAGAACAAAATGAAGACGTATATTATATTCTTGAAATTGACTATTATTAAATAGGTCGGAACGAAAAATTCTGTGGACGATCTTCTACCAAAATCCGACGAATTGCTGACGCAAACGCAAAGACAGGAGAGAGCTATCAACGAGATTCATGCCGATCTTAGAACGAAGACCAACAAGATCATTGAAAATTTAGAAGGAGTTGAGAGTAGGTTAAAAAAACAAGAGGATGACGTGGCAACGTTAGCTCAACGACAAATACCTGCGGAACTTTTATTGGATCCTACGATCGATCGATTGGTCGAATACGATCCAGGAAGGTTGGTTTAACGAATAAAATATTCAAAATTATGCAAAATAGAAAAAAATTAAATTAATATTATAAATTTTTATATTATAAATAATACTATAAAATATGTTAACTTACAAACGCGTTTTATTTTTTCTTTGTCAAGGTATATTAACCTGCAAAGCGAAAATTTCGTTACGGAAACATCGTCCTCGGCTTCGATGAGTGCAACAACGATTTTACCACCATCGGTTCAAACATCAACATCGACGTCTTCGACTTATTTGACTTATACCACGTCTTATCCATCGAATAATGGATCATCGGCAACTACCCCCATGACCCCAACATCTGCCGGACCGCAAAGATCCACCACTAGGAATCGTGGTGTCATATTTCCGAGCGTTAAAAATAAACCGAGTCCTGCTAACACTACATTCACCAGTGACATCCTAATCAATTACAAAGATATTAAGGTAATTCTGATTACACAATACACAAAGAAAAATAATAATTATTTCTAATAGAGAAAAATTCTTTATACTCTATAAATTTGCCCACGAATTTAAAAATAACAAAATTATTTTTAATTTGAAACATAATAATAATAATAATAATAATATTTAACTCGTATCTCTCTCAAAATAATAATTTGAAATAAGATTTAGAAAACACGTAGGAAAGTATGTCATTTGAAAATTATTATAAGATTGGGTTTAAAAACAAAAAAAAAACGCAAAAGAAAAATACGAATAACGTTAGTTTTAATCACATTCTCCGATTACGAGCATAAGAAGAGAAAAGAAAAAGAAAAAAAGGAAAGTAAAATAAGAAGAATTGGCACACTTTCGATGTATATTCCAGGGTTTCTCGTGCGTGGACTTGCTAAATGCAGGTATGAGAGACAGCGGCGTGTATTATCTTCAAATACGAGGTACTACCTATTGGTTCCTCAAGGTCTACTGCGAGCAGGAAATTGCCGATGGTGGTTGGACGGTAAGTTTTCATGCTCGAGAGATCCTCGACTATTCTATTCTATCCTATCCAATTCTATCGTAACATGTAATAGCGCATCACCGATCATCGAGCTCTTTCGTACGTCGAAAAGGAAGACGTCCATTTTTTTTTTTCCTCAAACAATACTTATTCCTTCCAGTTTGGATAACTGGCACGTTATTTCACAGCAATTTCAATAAAACCACCTTTCTCTTCCTTTTTCCTTTCTCTATCTTTCTCATCTATCGTCTAATCTATATTTATCTAGAAATACAGGATGCCTCGTATTATATCATACGTTAATACTCGTATATAACATGTCAAGTATTTATTTGTTTATCAAAAACCCTTCGAAATCCTTTCGATGCTATTTTGTTTCCTTTTTTTGTCCTCTCGACGCGTTACAATTTCTTAATGAAAAATTATAACGAATTCAATTTCGTCAAATAATTTAATATCGAATATATTAATGGAAAGTTGTATTATTATAATTTGTATATTATTGTGTGTGTGCAGAGGGGATAATAAAATTAGAAAAATGATTTCTTTTAAAAATAATAATCATCGTTTAACGAAACTGCAGATTACGTTTTAGAATTTCTTAATGAAAAATTATAGCGAAGAAAATAATATCTCTTTGTCGAAGAAAATTCATGTCAATTCAATTTTGTATCGAATATATTAATGGAAAGTTGTTTTATTATAATTTGAATATCATTGTGTGTGTGCGTAGGGGATAATAAAATTAGAAAAATGATTTCTTTTAAAAATAATCATCGTTTAACGAAACTGCAAATTACGTTTCACAAAGTATTGAACAAATTATATTGTCTTTACATAACATAGAAAAGTTACGATGCACTTTACTCATCTTTTTCTTTTATACGAAACAAAATCTAATTTTCTTTAACAATTAACTGTCGTTTAATTAGGTGATTCAAAGAAGGGATGATTTTGGAGAACCTAAGGAAAACTTTAACAGAGATTGGGCCGATTACAAAAATGGTTTCGGTAATCCAGCACGAGAATTTTGGTTAGGTAACGAAAATATCTACATGCTGACGAATAACGAGGATTACATGCTACGTGTTGAATTAGAAGATTTCGAAGGAAACAAAAGGTATGTAAGTGATTAGAATTTAACTTTTGTAGGTTCTTTTCTTTTTTTCGACCATTAAAATTATTATAACATCTTCGTATCTCTGATTTCTAATCGTATTAATAATAATAATAATAATAATAATAATCGTATAAATAATTTATAGATACGCACAGTATACGCATTTTAAAATATATTCCGAGGGTGAATATTACAAGCTAGAAATTGACGGATACGAAGGTACAGCTGGTGATTCTTTGAACGATCCTTGGTACGGATCGAACAATAGTCCATTCTCAACTTATAACAGGTAAAACGATGATCTTATAATTTTAACCCTTAAAGATCGAAAAAATTCCACCAATGAATGCATCATCACACTTATGCCACAAGACAGACCTTTCTCAAATTGTTTCAACAATTTTTCTTTAATTGTATTTAAATTACTGATGATATCATCATTTTTGCTATCATAATTTTGATAGCAATGATAAGAACGTAAGAAAAATCAAATTTAAATTCTTCATATGTCCCTGTAATGAAACCTTTCCGATAGTTAACGATTCGATAAATTAAATATTTGATAAAAGAAAAGAAGAATACAAAAAATTATATCATTAGGATAAAGCAAAAAAGTTCGCGAGTTTGTTTTTTATTAATATTTACAAAATAAATTTTACAATGAAAAATCCATTTTATGCAGTTTATTACACAATTACAAACGTACGAACTTTACGTTCACCCTAATAAAAAAAAAATTAATAATAATAATATATATAAAAAAGAATTAAAATAAAATAATTAATAAAATCAAATGAATCGTTATCTCGACGTTTTGGGATGATAAACAAAATGTTTACAGAGACAACGACAGATCTTCGTTGAATTGTGCGTCCATGCTAAAGGGTGGTTGGTGGTGGAAATCCTGTGGACGTGGATTGAACGGTCTTTATCTAAACGATCCTCAAGATTTATCGGCTCGACAAGGTATTATAAAATTACGATTCATATTTTCAAATTTGATTGCGAACTATTTCGCAAATCGATTGTTCGTATAGATTTTTATTAACACCAGATTTACGGATGTTTTGTTCATTACTTTTTTAATGACTTACAAACATTGTTTGAATGAAGGATTGAGTACAAAGGAAGGAATTAATATTTACTTATATTTCGTTAGGTAACTAAAAATCAAGATATATTTTTAAATAATAATATTTAAATTTTATAATTTTTATTTTTAATAATCAAATTTATTTTGTATTAGTCAAATTGGCTCACATCAGTCTGTAAATCTGGTGTTAAAAATTTCTGTTACTTTTTTTATATTATTTTTTTATTCCATTTATCAAGGAATCGTATGGTTCCGTTGGAGAGGCTGGGATTACACGCTGAAAAGGGCGACTATGATGATCAAACCTAAAGGACCAACGGCGTTTGCTTAAACGAAGGTTTTTCTCCTACTTTTTTTTTTTCCTATTTTATTTGTTTTTTTTTCTTTTCCTTTTCCCACCCCCACCCCCTCACGACGAGACGTAGTGTACGACGTGAAAAACGCGTAGACTAAAAAAAGAAAAGAAGAAAAAGAAAAAAGATAGAAAAAAAATGAAAACGACGAAGAAAATTAATTTTATATAGTTTTTAATATAAGATGCGCGCACGATTAATCGATGAAATATTACTTTTAAATTGTTCAACAAGTATTTCAAAAACAATTTTTGCTGTTTTATCGATCGTTTTTGCGAGACCACCGATTTTTGGTTTTTTTTTTTCATTAAAAAATTGAAGCAGAGAAAAAATTGAAGGAGAAAAAAAGAACAAAATAATTCATTCATCGTCGTGTTATATCTCTATGTCGTCCAAACTAAACAACAATATCCGAGAACGTTTAGCATAGAATTTATAAATTATTGTACACAACGTACTACGTTTTGTTGTCTTCTTCTTTCTTTTTTTTTTTTTTATTTTATTTTATTTTATTTTACTTTTTTTATTCGAGGAAGAAATAACTTAGATATTTTATTTATTTTGAAAATATATTTTACATTCAACACACTGCCGCGTATCGAAACAGAAGAAGAGAAGAAGAGAAAGAAGAAGAAGAAGAGAAAAAATATAAAAACGAAAAAAACAAAAAAAAAAGAAAAATCATTAATTTTTGTTCCTACATGAACAAAAATGTAAATAATGTGCGATCGGCTCCAATAAAAATTTAAAAAAAATAAGAGAAATAAAATAAAAAGAAAAGAAATAAAAATGAGAACATAAAAATAACAAAAGAAATAAATTAAAAAAGTAAAATTTGTGATGCGATCACAAAATAAGTGTATATATAAATAACGATATTTATAATCATGATTCGTCATCAACCCTATTAAATTTTGTTTCTTTTTTTTTTTTTTAAAATTAGAAAAAGAAAATAATCGCAAAAGAGTGCGCGTTTAAATGCATACACACACACACACACATAGAAAAACATTTTTCACGTAAAAGTTTGTGTTTTCAAACGGACGCGAATGCTGAGTGAAAATACGCGTCTCTGACATTAAAAAAGAAAAAGAAAAAATACAGAACATTCCTTCTGTTTTTCTTTTTTTTTTTTCACGTCCCTTTGGAACCACGAAAAATGTATTACGAACTGCGTCGTTACTAATTACCAGTTCTAATTAATTTATATCTATTATATAACTATATATCTCGCGTCTTAGAGAAATCGAATTTTAATAGAAAATACTCACGTTAAGTTAATTAACAATGAATGATTTATATTAATTACGAAAACTAATTAAGAAAAGATTTTACAGCTGTTAGCAAATTGTCATTGCGAGGGAAAAGAAGGAAATTCAAAAAAGTGATACCTAATGTGCAACGAATGCGGAAAATAAATTCTTTATAAAAAAAAAAGAAATGCGAATCAACGGATTGTAAATAATGGACTGTAAAGGCTCGTAAAGATATCGTAATTAAGTTGTAAAAAATGAGCTTTAGAAATAAACATATATCTTTTGTAAATTACGAGTAAAATGGAAACGAAAACCTCTATTGTCATATAAATATTTTTCGTTATAAATTTTAATTTTATTCGAACCTTCTCTTCTTACGTTTACATTTATTTTACGACCTTTTTTTGATAATAAACCAACGAAAATCGATAATTTCCTAATTAAACAAATGAAATTATTGTCCCGTTAAAAAAAATACAAATTGCCGACAAAATGGCAGCAGTGTTTTTCAGTAAATGATAGTCTTGGAAATTTCAAACGCATTGATGCATTTCACTTTCGTGTATTCATATTATTTTCTGAAAATATAAGCAGCAAAATAATAATGACTTGAAGTACTCCCGCGATAAATAGTGTTGTAAAACTTTATAAAGATGGTAGTCTAAGGGACCGCAGAAAAGTTGGCGTAAAAACTCAACAGCAGAAAACAATGAATAAGTATTCTTAATTGCATATTAATTGCACATTTAAAATCAATATTTGCACACTTTATTAATTATTTATTTAATAAGTTATTAAAATAATTGAAAAATCAAAAACAAATTATTTTTTATAATTATTTTTACAATTATTAATACACTATTCTTTAATAGTATATATAGTATATTTATATTGGAATAAAATTATAAATAATTATTTTTAATTTTTAGTGTATAAACATGTGTGTGCCTTCAGAAATGCATTATACATATATTTTAAAAAGTAATCATTTAAGACGTTCAAATAAAGGAAAATCTCCAAGGTTTGTTGTTAAATCCAACGATGATTACCTGTAACAAGAAGAAAACTATATTAATCATACAATCAAGTGATACAATAGCCTGAAATATAAATCGTCCAATTCGCAGATGCACTTTTTAATTGAATTCTCTATTTATTTTTATCTAATCTCTATATTAATCGTTGCAATGAAATTAAATTTAAAAACGCGTGATTTTAAATTATGAAATGTCATAATAATGAAGAAATAAGAAAAGTCAAAATATTAAGTTACGAAAGAAATAATATCTATTAATTATTATGAACTACTTTTAAACTGCATTATATAGAAAAGAAAAATTGCAAATTTAATAAAATACGATTACAGTGAAAAATCTTAAAGACAAAACAAGAAAAGAGAAACTACTGTAATATTTAACGAACGTTATTTAAGTTTGAAAATTTAATAAGACGAAAATTTAAATATTTCTGACTCTAACTAAACACATATGCATCTTTATGACGATTTTAACGGACACAAATTTGGTGTCCCAAGGAGATGGAATGGTCCATCATCTCCAATTACAACTACAAATTAATGACGAGCAAAACAATAATATAATAAAATATAAAATATGACTCTCGAAAAGTTCAAACTTGCTTTGAACCTTTAAAAATAACTCAATAGTCTGCGTAGTTGCCCACTTGATACCACAAATTTGTGGGGGCCTCTTCGGCATAATTTCTTCATACCCTAAAAACGCTGCTGTGAGGCTTTTTCTAAACGCATTTTATAATACATTTGCTGAACAATCGCAGCCCAAAGAAATCCACAAGTCATTTACTCGAATGCCTCAACAGATATTTGATCTAATTGATGAACCTATTATTAACACTTTGCATTTAAAAGATTAAATAATATCAAACACAAGCAGAAACTTTGTCATACATCTTATGGTCTTACTTTTTTACTCGACCACTTTTATATTTTATCTTTACTTTACTTTGTATTTACTATGCACATATAACAAATGAAGTATTTTAAGTAGGAATTACTAAAGAGCAAAGAGTTAATATACTTAATATTAAGTAAGTATCTAAGGTATTCAGCTATCTTTACTTTTTCGAAAAAAAATTAATTTTTAAGAAAACGCAAAGACTTTTGAATCGTTCGATACTGATTTATATCTCGCGGTACAGAGTATCAGCAATATATAGAAAAAATAAAAAATATATTTAAATGACAAATGAATCTACAGGGGTTGCTGAAATTTTGTATAATATCCGGAGAAGAAATTTTCCACTCCTGAGTGGAAATTACAATCGCGCGACTTCTCCGATCTCTACCTACTTACAAATTAAATAAACATTCACACCTAAGTATACTACCTGCCTTTATATTGGCAATATTTAAAAAGAACAAACATACATACATACCCACCCCCCACTCACTCCACGATTCCCTCACATACCACCAGAGTGCAAAAGACTAAACTAGAGAGCATGCCCCGGGGCACCTCCGACACCCCAGTTCAAACGCGTTTTCTAAATTTATGGGAGTACGTACCAATTGCTGTAATCGGCTGCCAAGGCTAGTGATTATTGCATAAATGACTAAAGCAAAAATACAAGTATACACTAGTATATATATGCATACTAGTTATATACGAGTATATCATAGTTGCCACAAATAAATGCGGTAACTTTACTAGGCAAAACGATTGTTAAAAAAAAAAATTCGTATCGTAACGCGTGACTCTACAAGCTATTTTTATTCAATAACTTTAAAAAATAATAAGCGCGGTATTACGTATCTCGAAACGATGTACAATGCACATACCTAGCGCACACACATGTGCAATGTACACCGTGCAATCACTAGCACAATAACAGCCGCCAATAGGGGGGGGAAAAACTTAAAACTAAACCCATATCAACCGTTTCTCACCCATACGTGTAACACCTGGGCACACGCATAGATGAGAACGCAGAAAGTATAGGGGGGAGAAACGGGAGATTAGTATATTAGAAGCTGAAAATCCTGATCTAAAAAAACATAATTAACATACATAAATACATTAAAACATTTTAATAAAAACTCATCTAAACGGGCTAAGACTTTACATGTCATTAGGATTTGACTTTTCGATTATGCAAGAATAGTTAAATTTAATTTTTTAATATTTAAGAATTTTAAAAGAGAAAAATAAATATATATAAACAACCTCGGACGACTCCTTTCATTAAGTTGGTTGTTCTAATAAAAGAACTGGGCTTTGAGCCACCACTTAATTGCTAGAATCTATCCGTTCGCGAATTTGGTTTGTCTTCTCGCTCATATATTTATAATATCGAAGTATCGATATATCAAAATTAATCGCGATTAGATAAATTAAGTACGGAGCAATGCACGTAAGACATTTATTACATGCYTTTCTGGACGAAAACGAGTAAATTAATGCTCGATTTCACCACTACTAACCACAAACAAAACACGTAATAAAAAAGAAAGTGCATTAATTAATTGCATTCTTAATTGGATAAATTTAACCGATGAGACAAGAAAACCTATCCTGAACTAATAAAACATACCATACAATACAATATAATATACAATTTTTTCATGAGTAATTCCTAGAAAGGAATTACTTATGTCCTCGTCAATAATTTATTTAATTAATTACAACCAGTAACTCGTACCGATTAGGACCTTTCATCCTCGACATGATTGAGCACCGGAGGGACTTTAAATTTTAACTCACAACATAAGAAGTTCTACGATGGCTCCAAAACACTCCTACTAGTAGCAAGTATTGTAGTTTGACGATTGAAGAGTTACTCCATTTGGTATTGAAGAAGATCCATCGAAGATCCATCGATGATCCATGGAAGAATTCATCTCACATCTTTGATAAGGTAGAAAGTCCGTCGTCATATCTGTAAAATAAAATAGAACAAAATGATAAGTTATATGTAATATGATCCTAAATCATATCAAACAAAAACGAATAAAATTTTAATAAAAATGAATACTTACAATGCCTTCCAATGGGACGAAGCTCAATGGCACCATGGTGATGCGTGTCGCGTGAATCTAATAACGCGGTATAACGAAAATAAGAAACTATAGATGAGTTTCTTATCGCGAAACCGATATTAAATTATACGGCGAACAACACTGAATCTAATTCGCGTTTGATTTTAACTTATTACTCGCCCGTTCACTGACTTTACAACTAATTCAMAGACTGCTTTGCACACAGTCTATTGAAACAAACAAATTTCACACTTTATTTTAATCCCGAAACGCGTTGAATTTAAAATCTTCATTGATGCACTGACTCTAATACGCGAACAGTCTGTGCGACTGTTTAAAGATAAAAATACAACTTTACTCGAACAAAATCTAATGCAATTACACTGCAGTGGTCGCAGTTAATTTAATATATAAATTTCAAAAATAGTTCGCGAACGCGACGGAATTGAAATTAACGAACGAACGTACTTCTAATCCGTGATTTTAGTGATATTTAAACGATCAAACACTCCCGTATATTGCTACGCGCACGATTGCAATGTACGAACACTTGTCACACTTCACAAACACTTCCAACGCTGCAATATTTCTATGATGATCTAAAACAGAAATAAAAATAGAATTATGAATATCATTGTTGCAAGAAAAACTTATTATAATTGCTAAGAAAGTGTTAATAATAAAAAGTGACTTACGTTTATTCTTCAGTGATGAATGCACGATGGGTTTCCTACCCTTAAGATGACGATGAGCACACGTTTAAACCGAATGAAAGAAACTTACGGAGTTTCTTTACCCGATAAAACGAAACTTTTACATACGGCGAACAACACTGACTCTAATTTCCGATTTTTATTTAACGATGCAAACACTCGAATACCTTATTGCCTACGCGCTCGATTGCAATGGTGTTCTGAAACAGAAAATGAAAAATAACGATTAATAATCTCGTCGTAATAAAACACCATTATTATAGAAATGTTTTATATATGGTTATTATAGAAATGTTTGATAGAAAAATATACTTACTTTTAGTCTTCATTGATGACTGCAGGATGGGTTTCCTACCCTTAGGATGACGCTGAATAAAATAAAACAAAATAAAAAAATCTGAAAAGCTGAAACATACTAAAGATTATARAACAAAATTCCCTGTAAATCATTTCTGAAGGCAGATCATACATTAAAAGATATTTTATAATAAATATTCAATGTGTGTAAATTATAAAAAGAAAATGTAATAATCTATGAGAATTGAAATTATTAAAAGTAAAAGTTAACAAATATTTGTGAATTATACCAAAGTATGTAATAATTTTTTTGATAATGCTTGCTTTGCATTTTTATATACAAATTCAAGCAATATCAATTGCCTCAATCTCACTACTTTTATAAAATTACATACAAAGTATGTAATGTTAACAAAAATATTAATTAAAAATCTTTAAAGTTCTCTTAATAAAACAATAATTGATCAGCCAACTTAATAAACAGTAACCTAAAAAATAAACCGTATTTTATAAGATTCTATGTAATGACAAGCTTATCAAAGTATTTAAATTAATACAATAACGTTAGAAATATAATTATATACAATAGTTTAATACCTTACGTTCGCTAGATCTTAACTAGTTGCCGGACGGAAGGGGAATGAGATWCGTTACTGCTTATCCTTTGTCGAACGTTCGGCTGTTTACGTTTTGTCCTCGGCTATCTTTCTTCTATTTTCACTTCGAGAAATTCCTGGAAATATACACACCGATTCATAATTGCCTGTAGGTAATGTTTTGTATTCCTTTTCTCTCTTTCTCTCTCTCTCACTCTCGTTCTCACTCTTTCTATATAGGTTAAAAAAAGAATAACGCTTACCTCGATGAATATGAAGATAAAAAAGAGTAAACACAATTGTTTGAATGAGTATATATGTATTCGTTTTGGACTCTCCTTATGCTCGGAAATCTAAAAAAGTAAAAGAAAATAAAATTACGTTAGTACAATATAAAGAAAATCAAATATATGAGTGCACGTGTACGAGCAACCTATACCTATGTATATATGCTTGTATGTGTGTGTATGTGATAAAAGTCGAATTTAACACGAAATACGATCTTTGAAGATCTAATTATGAGAATAATTAATTAGAGCATCATTAGAGATGGTAGTAAGTATCGATACCATGAAAAAAGCTGGAAATTAGAAGAAATATTATTAAGTAACATTGGTGAGATTTGGCGCGAAACCGACATAGACAAATGATTATATTTTCACAGATATCTTTCGAACTTTTTAATATTTCGTTTTGAAAACACACGTATGTGAAAATCTTGTGTGTAGCTATCGTTTGGTATATAATAGGAAGGTATAAAATACTTTTTAATTACCTGAGATTAACGGGACGACGTAGTATCCGTGAGATCTCTAGCATCGACGCCGCGAAAAGAAAGAAGGAAAATCAACAAAGAGCTCTGATTGGCTGATAATTATTTACACGTGAAGTGACCAATTAAAAATTCCCAATATCCATATCGAAATGTATTTCAGGCACACAAGTTTGCGTCACACTTACTTGATACTTTACTAAAACAATCTTACGATTTGCTAATTTGCAAGTATTTGAAAATTTGGAAAAGTACAGCATCAATTAGACTTTCTCATCGTTTTATGTATCAAGTACATACATAAAAAAAGAACTTAGAAGATCTTGAAATGAATCCAGGCAATATTTTTTGGTATTTAAACAACCAAACACTTCAGCTTTCTTCTATCTAAATGGTAAGCTTTAATAATAAACAATTTCCATTGATATATTATTAATACATTGTATTAATATATTAGTTGTACAATTTTTTAGAAAAATGTACTTTCTTTTTTCATTTACATATATATTAATAAATACGAGGAAAAGTAATTTAATTCTTACATGTTACTCTATTTGTAAGCATTTATTCAATATTTACAATTATGTAACTGTAATTTATATATAATAATTACATCTTTATAGCATAGTTTTATTTAAATAGTTACGTAGAAATGATAAAAATGATAAAATCAGAACGTTATAATCTTGGATTTTATTGATAAGATGAATTATTCCTTTTTTACCCATGTGCAACGTTCGGAAAGTCATATAAACAATATTTAATAAAAGTATTTACCTAGAAGACAAAGGCCCACTTCAATGGCGAATTTCGAAGAGGACGATACATAAATCGTATACACCTAGCTTTTAAGCAATAATAGACACTTCTTTTAATTATTTAACAATTATTTTAATACTCTAATACACTCTCTTTATATTTCAGATTGTTTAAACATATATGTACTAGTATAAGCATTACATATACTTATCAACATACTTTAAATATTAAATAATTTCAATGTGATATTTTTTTTTTGAAAATTTCCTCCTCCGAAGTCACCACTGCACAGGAACGTTAAAACAAATATACATTAGTTTAAACAATTACATAAAAATTAAAAAATGCTTTAATCAGAACGTTATAATTTTATTTTCTCTTTATTACAAATAATATTGTAGTTACAAACATGCGCAACTTTCGGAAAGCCATGTAAACAGAATTCAATAAGAAAAAACTTTTTTATATGACAACGTTTCAGTCTAACTGAAGATTTCGAAGAGGAAGGTACATCAAAAGGTCAATCCCTATTTTTAGATTACAATATACATTTCCATCGATGAATTAACAATTATTTTAATATTCTAATACATTTTACTTATTTTTCAAATTGTTTCAGCACATATATATACATTGATTTAAACACTACATATCTATAATGTACTTTGAATAGAAAATAATTTTGTTATGTTATTAATTTTTATGTTTTCTAGATGACTATTTTAAATTTGGTTTCGTTACTGGGCCGAATCGTAAACATTAAATGTTTCGATTACTTACATTGTTTTTTAGTCAGTTCTTTGTTAGTACTTCAACGTGTAAACATCGATGCGTGTTACTGGCGAATAAAATTTAATTAATATTCGTTAAAATTTGGGTCTTCAGAAACGGTTACCTCCTCGTGGTTAGACCCGGGCAATGGATATTACTTTCCATGTAGTGTATATCATATTTTCTATGCCATACATTCCATTGTAAGTAAAATCTAGCAAAGATCGCTTACCATAAACATTATAATCATAATTAGTTTCTTTCATTTTCCCAATTAATATCATATTCAAATTCCTTTCATAGCTTTCCCTTAAATACTCTCTTCCTAGTATATTTCACATTATAATACTCGATTTTCTTTTTAGGAACTGCAATAATAAATATTTTTTCAGCCGCTGTTTTTGGACGTGCAGTGCGGTCGGTAAGCACGTCGCGTTCGCGTTTGCGATAAAAAACTTTATTATAGTTTTTTATTTTCGTTATCGTCTACTGGCCATCGTCATCCTAAGGGTAGGAGACCCATTGGGCATTCATCACTGAAGACTACAAGTAAGTAGAATTTTTCTATCAAACATTTCTATGATAATTTTTCAATAGTTTTTAATTACGACGAGATTATTAATCGTTCTTTTTCATTTTCTGGTTGAGAACATCATTGTAATCAAGTGCGTAGGCAATGAGGTACTCGAGTGTTTGCATCGTTAAATAATAATCGGAAATTAGAGTCAGTGTTGTTCGCCGTATGTAACAGTTTCGTTTTTTCAGGTAAAGAAACTCCGAAAGTTTCTTTTATTCGATTTATACATGTGCCATCGTGTGTCATCCTAAGGGTAGGAAACCCATCAGGCATTCATCACTGAAGATAAAAGGTAAATTAATTTTTTTATCAAACATTTCTTTAATACTTACTTGTAATTTTTAAAAGGTAACAATGATACTAATCGTTTTGTTCTTTTCTCTCTTTTCAGAGAGGTAAGCAAGTGTTAGTGTTTGATATATTAACTGCGCGCAATGCAGTTATAAAATTAGAGTCAGTGTTTTTGCGAATAATTAAAATCAAATTTTTATCGTGGAGTAGAGTCATTGTTTGTACGAATAATTAAAATCAAATTTTTATCGCAGAGTATAGTTAGTGTTTTTGCGTATTATTAAAGTAAAATTTAATCGCCAAGTAGAGTCAGTGATATATTTAAAGTTGATTTCCAAAGTAACAGCCTATAGGGTAGTGAAAAGAAATAGGTTAATCGTTCATAATGTATAAAACAATAGGTAAATATTTTGTAAACTATAATTTTTCTTTTAAATATATCCCTTGCAGGGGTATACCAACTTTACTTTCATTTTTTTCAAAGTGTGCTTGCACCTTGAATTTGTGGTTGCACATGCGTATAACATATCTCCCACTTATGACGTCGCCATTTCATAATTATTCAAAGTGTAATAATTATTTTCAACTAATTAACGATAAATAAAAAATATTTGATAAAATAAAGTGGAAAAGCCGGACAAATAAGAAGTCAGCAATTGATTGAAAACAAAAAACAATAAAAAACTCCATTGCATTGCTTATAAATGAGAAAAAACGTTTTTGTTTTTTCAATTATTAATAACTAATTAAATAATTAAATCATAAAGTGTGCAATTATAGATTTTAAATGTGCAATTAACGTGCAATTAAAAGTACTTATTCATTTTTTTCTGTTGTTGAGGTTCCTTGCCAGCGTTCTTACGGTAAAGAATACAGAAGTACATAGAAGCTCACAAGTCCCCTTTTTTATCTACCCAGTTTCATTTTAGTTACTGCTAGGACCACCAGTAGGTGTGATAGTATTGTGCCGTCATCGCGTTTTTTTAATTTAAAAAATTTTGTTTATTTCAATTGGTTGTTATTTTTAGTACATTATAAAAAAAAGATAAAAAAAGAAAATAAAAATAAAAGATAATTATAAATTTACAATTAAAAAAATGATCTATATTATACAGTTTGAAGAGTATGCTTCAATTCAATACTGATATCATGTATTGACAGACAAGTCAATCAATGAATTACTTTTAATTACGGTTATATTGCCAAGGGACAGCTAGAAATATTCACAAAAATCATCCCGAACAGGTAATGCAGATCGGCTACTAAAATTATTACCATGAACTCTTCTGTTTATGAGAATAGAATTATTAACTTCATCTCTCCAAGCTCCAGGAATAAAATTATGAGCTACTTCTTGATCAACTAAATTTGATGGAATGTAAAGACTATCTTTATTATCCTTGCAAAACCAATTATGGAGACATATGATTGCTTGAATCATACTAACAGTATTGTCAACATTAGCCTTAATAGGCTTTTTCAGAATCCTCCACAAACTCACTATGATGCCAAATAAATTTTTAATAATTCTGCGACTTCAGCTCAGATGATAATTAAAAATACTTCTTTCTTGATCAAAACCACTTCCACCAGGATATGGCCGAAGCAAATAATTAGTCAACTGAAATGTCTCATCTCCCACAAGCACATATGGTTGAGGCATTCCATCTATAGTTAAAAAATCTGGTTTCGGCACGTTCATTTGATTATTTTCAAACTTCTGATCCATTACTGAATTTCGAAAAATCCCTCCATCACTTCTTCGGTCATACGCACCAATATCAACGAAAATGAACAAATAATTAGCGTCACAAATAGCCATTAACACAATACTGTGATTATTTTTATAATTGTAGTAGGAAGAATCTGCATTATCAGGACACTGTAAAAATAATAATTATTTAACAGCCTAATAAAGCCTAAAAAAAAATCAAGCCTAATAAAAATCTAATTTGTGTTTAACTTTTTACAATTTGACGCTGGACAAGATTCAACTTATTTCAGCTAGATGGAGCCATAATTTGACGCTCAAAATCAGCGTGAATTGTCATCAAAGGTTGCACTTTTAGGTTATTTTCAAGAAATTTACTATATTAATATTACATGATGAACATTTTGGAAAAACTTGTTCTAACGTATGGAAGCTTTTAGTATATTGTGAAAGAATACTTGCAACATATACTTAACGTATCTGTAATGTGATCAAACAAACAAAAGGCAATAATAATGGCACTAGAAAGTTCTAAAAATAAATCCAGAATCCCTTATATACCGGGTACAAAACCTTCCATTAAAAATGCACAGCTTCTTGTATCTACTGGAATACCTTCTTTGGATTATACGATAGGTATGTATGTTTTAATTGAATTTATAGAATAAATTTAAATGATGCAAATTATTGTTCTTTAGGTGGTGGTCTACCTATCGGATCTATATTTTTAATTGGTATGTAAATTATTCTGTAGCAATAGTAATACATATTGTTTTCCTTATGCAATGTGCTCTTTACAGAGGAAGATACTTATGGAACTTATGCTCATGTGATGCAAAAGTATTTTATAGCAGAAGGAATAGTTTCCAATCATCCTTTGTTAATAGCGTCTCAAGATACAGAACTTACTACTTTGTTGTCAAAAATACCAGCTCCGATAACAGACAATGTTTCTGAACCCAACATACAATCTATGGACGAACGAATGAAAATTGCATGGAGATATCAGAATTTAAAAACGGTAGATTCATCTCCTATGGGAGGACATGTTTTTGGACATTTCTATGATCTTACAAAATCAATGGACAAAAAAGTTATTGATAATGTAAATATAACGCAGTGGGAAAAACCAATGAAAAATATAAAGAATAGTGTTTTTGGAAACACTGCTTATGAAGATCTATTAAAAACTGTTGCGAAAACTTTAAAGAGTGGAGAATTTTTCACTTCCGATGAACCAAATAAAAGAAATGTATTGAGAATTTCTATTGATTCTTTGGGTTCTCGAATGTGGTTTTGTGATACAGAAGAGAGTACGCATGCAGATATATTTAAATTTCTATATTGCTTTAGAGCTCTATTAAGAAATTCTTTTGCTGTTGCGTTGATAAGCGTTCCAACTCTGAATTTTGACAATTATGTAAGTTCTGCTGAATTACAATATTTATACTTACATCCAAAATATATGAATGTGTGTGTGTGTGTGTGTGTGTGTGTGTGCGTGCGTGCGTGTGTGTGTGCGTGTGCGTGGTCGTGGGCGCACATGTCCGGTAATGTATTCTTCTCAACATTGCCTAAATAGCATTTAGTATTCTATAGAATACCTAAGTATTATGTACAATGCCTAGGAAAAGTTCGTAACAATTCTGCTTCCCACGTTGTCCAAAAACGCCTGGCATACTTAGGCATTGCTCACAATGTCGGAATTTACCACTCAGACTATAACATATACATACATAACGTTAATTTATTTACAAATTTTTCAGGATAATTTCGTGGGACGACTAGAGCACTTATCAGACTTCGCTATTAGATTAGAATCTTTTGCTGGTTCAGCAAAAGAAACGAATCCTCTTTTCAAGGATTATCATGGTCTACTACATATAAGAAAATTACCGGCCTTAAATATATTGGCTCCTCATACACCTGAATCAAGAGATCTTGTTTTTAAATTACGACGTAAAAAATTTATAATAGAGGTATAAATATAGTTATAAGTTTATGGTTAAATTTTATCTCACCGAAGTTTCGAATAATATATCTGTTACATTTAATTCCACATAGATTCTTCATCTACCACCAGAATTTGATGATACTACCCAACGTGAACAAGATGAAACACTAAATAGTGGTTGTTCAGCCGGTAGGAAGAAAAATCTTCTGGAATTCTAACATTCTTTTAATTATAAATTTCCAAATTTAATTTATTGTATACGTTGGTGGCGAAAATAAAACTGTAAAAATATGGACTGTAAATAAAAAATGATATTTTATAATCCAATTTGCGTTATATCTTATTATAATTTTTTTCCATTTAATTTGCTCTATTTTTATATACCTATTTATATACATTTGTATACTATAATTTTTTATCGGACTTATTTAATGGGAAAAGTATGGCGTAGTAGATGAATTAATGCAGGCTAGAGGAGATAAGCTTCATGCACACTTACAATAATGCGCTTTAAATGTTGTGTGTTATAATACGTAACGCGAAATATAGAAACGATCCGTATTCAAATATTTCAACTTGGAAGCTATTTAAAATGTTAATAAAGAATATATATATGTACGCATTATTTATAACAATTTATTTATAAAAAGTGCAGCAAGTAAAATTTAAAAAATTGATACTAATTAATTTATTAATTAAATTCTCGCGTGAATAAAAAAATAAGCAAAAAACTTTTCTTAAATATTTTCTAAAAACAAGACTCTATTCTCAGAATAATTTTCATTTGTATTTTTGTTTATGAAAGCCGCACTTGAACGAACAAACGCAAACTCGTTGATATGCATAAATATCGATGCATATAGGGGGGCCTTTCATCCCCTCTTTTCTCTTCCGCACCTTTCTATTTCCTTCCGGTTCCATCCTGCTGGTCGCGCATGAGGGCACGCAACACGAGTATGCTAACAGATGCCAAGAGTTTCTACGGTTCTGTACATCCATCGAGCTCGTGCGAGCTTTCCAGTCTTCGAACACGCGCGAACAAGTAAACTTCGAATTCGAATCGAATCAAAGATAACATATTATAACGTCTCGTTTTCATGATGACGTAATTTTCATTGTGATTTTTTTTCAAGTGAAAAACGTGAAATTTTAACATGTAGATTATAAATATATATATATATAAGCAATTATAAAATATAAAGTTATATTATAAAATATATTTTAATATCGATTAGTATCGTTCTTCTTATTATTATGGAAACTAGGAAGCTAATGTTGTCCAGAGCTTTCGTGTGCTGCACGAATGTTATTTTTTTGGTAAGTCATTCAAATTTATATAAAAACAATGGAAAAAAGATTTTTAATAATATGATATAAAAACATTTTGCATATGTATTCGTAATCTGTTGTTTTAAGAAGAAAAATATTTAATTTACTTTGATTTCAGATATCAGGATTTATTCTGATGTCATTGGGAGCATTGTTATTAGCCGACAATGAAAGAATTTTGTTGTCACGTTTGTTAGGATCCAATGATATTGAACCTGATCAACCGTTATTCTATTATTTAGCTTTTGCCACCGCTGGCTTAGGATTTTTTATAGCGATGACTGGTATCTTTGGATGTTGGGCGGTTTGTCTTTTCAATCAATGTATTACAATATCGGTAAGAATCTTTTATTCATATAACAAGAACTTTGACCTAAGAATACAAAATGCATCTTTACATGCAACTTTTAAGAATTTTTTCTAAATTTAGTGTATATTGTGTACACAGTGGAAAAAAGAAACTAATTGTAAGAAATATTTATCAGTTTCAATGAGTTTCAAAGGTAAAAATGTAATGGAAGTCAAAGAAATTAGATTGAATGATCTGAAAAAGCGTGCTTCTTTACGAGCTGATGCACTCGTAAAAACAAAGACTCTTTCGGTCTAATGCCCACGTAATTAAACCGATGAAATCTTAACTTTTCTCGATCTACATGCCAGCTACGCAAAGAATACTTCACTTCGAGATCGCTCTTCGAGCCTAACTAAAACCAGATTTCCCGCTTTTGCACGGTCGTGGTCACGCGTCGTTGCCCGGAAACGGATCTACACGTATCCAGACACGCGTACTCACAAAAGGAGGGCGAGTTCGAGCTCTCCACCTAAAAACTATCATTATTGTGATATAGCTTGTTAACTGAATGCATTTTACGAATGCGAGATATAGAAAAAAAATAATACATAGAAGAAAAAGAGCTGTGATAAGAAAATAATAGAATATGAATGTAGATAACGGGACTGTTGAAATTTAATTAGACTTTAAGAGTTAAATAAAAATAACAGTTGAAGAAGCGAAGCATAAAACTACTAGACTCTAATTCGATTTATGCTACTTTCAAAATCGAATAAATTGCAAGAATATTACGCTATATAACTTGAATAGATTTTTTTAGATTTCAATTATTTTTCTATTTCATTCTATTTCGATTTTATATTCGATAGATATTAAAACATTTGTTAAAGGAAATTCTATTTTTAGTATATAGTGACAATAATGTTATTACTACTTGGCGAATGTACCATATGCATTGTCACTGTATTCTGGCCCTACTTATTGGGAATCGATGTTAGACCGGCACGATTGATAAGGGCACTTCAACGTAGTTACGCAGTTCCAGGACGAGAACAATTCACGGCAGCTCTTGACCTAGCACAAACCACGGTACATACACAAATTATTTTTAAATGCTATAATTAAAAACTTATATACTTGAGTCACAAGGAACAATATTTCTTCTTCGAAGTTTTTTTATACAAAATTATTATTGTATAATTATTTATTTATATTTACGAGCAATAATATAAAAAGTAATACATTTAAGTTTTATGTTTTCTACAATTTTATTGATCACACGTATCTCATCGAATCGTATAGTTTTCTTGTTGCGGCATAAATGGAAGTAATAATTACGGTACTTCGTGGTGGAGGCTGCAGGAAGTTGGTCGAAGAGAATTGGTGGTACCTCTTAGTTGTTGCACCCTGGATAATGTTAATGAGACAGACTCTTTCCTTAATCCTGAACCTACTAATCTCACTTTCTGTCAGGCTCTCAATCCCGCAGAACATCAATACGCCCGCCACACGACGGTAGGTACATGACAGAAGTCATTAACAAAGACAATTACCAAAATTACCAAGGACGATTAAATTTTGAATATGACATTGGTCAAAACGTTTCTTGATTTCGTAAATGTCTCATGTATTTTGGATATATATTTCTATTAAATTGCTGTAACGTGTTTAGAATTCATTGTCAAATGACGTTGACGAGAGCCGTTCGAAACCCGTATTAACGTGTTGTAACGCGATAAAAAAAGACCGTCATGCGGGCCGAACTTTTGATAATATTACATTTTCATTCTTATGTTTTTCTTATAACGTACAATATTTTTCAAAAATAAGAATTTCAATACTAACTTTTTAGGGATGTCTGGAAATGATTGAAAGATGGACGCAAGAGCAAGCGTTAATCTTACTAGCCATCGGTTTGTCGATTATCTTCGTCGAGGTCAGCGTCCTTTTAAGTACCTTTTTCGCATGCTCGAAAAATAACAAAAGAAAGAAATCGCAAACGTCAACTTTTACTTCCACGCAAACTCTGAGTCCCTTCAATGAAAACGATAACGATTATGGTAATAAAATATTCTTTACACATTTTTCTGACAATTACAAATAAATAAAATAGTAAATTATTGACTTTTATTTTGTGAAGGATTAGGAATAGAAAACAGAATGCATATGTCTGGTACGACGTTCGGAGCCAAATCATGAAGATGGTCAGAGGGCAGCGAGAAGTTGGAAGAAAGAAAAGTGATAGAGCACGAATACGATAAATCAATGAGGCATAATGGAAGAAGTATAATCGAGGATTGGAAAGATTCTCCGAAATATGATGAGAATGTTCTTAGGAATGATCAACTTTATGAGGAACGAGCTGTTGACGTAATCATGGATTATCATCATCATCATCATCAACATAATCATCAAAATAATCATCAACAAGTAGAAAATGTTCCCTCGAAATGCAACAAACAAATAGTATCTTCTTTACTAAAAATCGAGATTCCGAAGGAGAATAGAGAGAATAAACAGAGTGTGATAAAAATCAAACGACCACAAGGTGGTGGGACTGTCAGAAGTATTCCAATTAAAGATTATCAATCGTCAATAGCACAGAATATAGGAACGTTAAGAAGATCAATGGCTCCGCAATTGCAATTTGAATCTTTAGTTTCCGAACCTGAAAAGAATATTTCAATGATTCCTTCAAAAAAGAGAATATCTATTATTAATCAAAATACCTCGAATATACAACAACGCTTGGTGCTTCCATTAGAGTCTGACAAATCGAATAATCCTTGCCACGAAATTTCAAAATGTCTTGACACTTTGACGAGAAAAGAGGATAATGTCAATAATGGAAAGTCCATGGAAAGCATTCATAAAGGGAGCGTTTGCGATTTTGACGACGCGGCCAATTACTTTCGCAGATCGTATAGAAAAAGGTTAAGCTCAAATTGTCGCAGAACACAAGATGGTGAAGGCAATAAGGAGTTTGTACGTACGCGTGGTCACGTTGGTCAGAAAATATACGTTTACGAGGAGAATGCTCGTCGTAGTGAAAGGAATTTCGATTCTATTCTCGAACCGAGAAAACATCGAACTATCGGTGTACCTTTGGTTGGAATGCATAATGCTTGTGGATTACCTGTCATTGCGTCTTGGAATGATAGTGAGATTTTTCAACCTCTTCAAACAAATACTGCGATGTTAGGAACATTAGCTCCCGTTTTAGGAGGATCTAGAGTATCTTCCAATATTCGAAAAAAAACATATCCCAAAAGAAGAGCTCCTGATCCAAATCGATGTAATGAGACGCTAACTCGAATCGTTAAACGCAACGATTCTAAAAGATCGTCTATAAAAGGTGCTGATGAAAACAATACAAGGAGAAAAAAGAATCGTTTATCTTTCAAAGCAATAAATCACCCGAATCTATCCTCGAAAAATTCTTTCAAACGAACTGTCCGAGGTGGAAAATATACGCTTGGTAAAACATCTTTAACGAATACTTTGGATAAAAAATTTTTCAAAGGAAATACGAAAAGAAGAGCCCTGTATGCCAAAGATGATGGTGATGAGGCTGTACAGGCCCTTAAAAATTTGTGCTTGAATCCTTTAGCGAGAAATGAATCTCAGGAAGAAATGATGTGGTGATCCAAAATGTTACTTATTGCGAAGGAAAGGATGTGATTTATCTTTTGTTTTTTCGTTTGTATATAGGTGATCGATATAAATTGTTTGTCGATCTAAAAATTTTGTAATCAATGAAAATCCTTGCTGCCCTCATTGATAAATTAATCATGTGTTTAGTTTAACTCGTTTTATTTATTTTAATTAAAAATATGATTTCAATGTAACGTGCTTGTTCAGAATTTTAGAAATAATTAATATATATGTGGGATGCGAGCGCCTCCATGCCAAATACTTAAATAGGCATTCGTGAAGAGATTGGACGGTGGGCCCTGAATAGCCCAATGGATAAAGAGCAGTCACCCGGAAAGCGGAAGATCCAAGTCAATCCAACGGCCCAATTTTTTTCACGAATCCTACATATATATATATATCTGCTCGTTACTGATTATATAAAATACCAAAGGTTATCGTTCTATTGTTATGATCTTACAGAATCAGCATTATTTAATATGACTTAGTAGGTATTAAAATGTTATTTTCATTATACAAAAAAATATTATTCAACGATAAATTATATTTATAATGACTCTTATAAAGTGACTATTAGTTAGATATTACTTGTGATAGAATACCTACAACAAAAAATATGATAAACAAATATTATAAATCATATTATGTATATATCAGACATATGATTTCACTCGAACATTAAAACCTCTGCTCCTTATTCTACTATTGATAACAACCCGAGGCTGTATCTTACACGAAAACAGAAATTGGAAAGGGAAATAAATAAATAGTTAGTTATTTCTCTCGTCCAAAAATAAAATTATTAATAAATAAGTATCGTAGGGAAATTGGACATTAAAAGAACTAGAACTTAGTTTTGATTAATTGGACGTTTCGTTCCTTTATTGGGACTTCTTCAGCAACTTAATCTCTAAAGTTCAGCGTCCTTTCATTTGAGCAGACATACATTTTTGTAATATTCGAAAAACTAAACATCTAAACTTCGTTATCTCTTAATCCGTTATATTTGAACACTCAAACCAAACTTTTTTATTAATAAATAAATAGTATTTATTCATAATTTTGCAATCTCGACGAAAGAATGCAAGAAATACAAGCATTCAATTCTTTTTCGTAGTTACCTAACTTACTATTGTACAAGGCAAAAAAACCTAGATCCATTAAGGTTATAGAGTTGAAACAGATATTTGCAAAAATTAAGCATTTTATTAACAAACATCTTCCAAATCTTTTGTACATTCCACAAATATATCCCATGCAGGTATATCAACTTTACCTTCATTTTTTCCAAAGTGCGCTTACGCCTTGAATTTGTGGTTGCGCATGCGTATAACATATCTCCCACTCATGACGTCGCCATTTCATAATTATTTAAAGTGTAATAAATATTTTCAACTAATTAACGATAAATAAAAAATATTAGATAAAATACAGTTGAAGAGCCGGACAAAAAAAAAGTCAGCAATTGATTGAAAATAAAAAACAATAGAAAACTCCATTGCATTGCTTAAAAATGAGAAAAAAGTTTTTGTTTTTTCAATTATTAATAACTAATTAAATAATTAAATCATAAAGTGTGCAATTATAGATTTAAAATGTGCAATTATAGATTTAAAATGTGCAATTAACGTGCAATTAAAAGTGTTTATTCATTTTTTTCTGTTGTTGAGGTTCTATGCCAACTTTTCTGTGATAAGAAGGAAACAATATGAAAAGAGGAAGCTACTATTACTGCATGTGAGTAAGTCAGGAATTTTTGTTAATAGCTGTTATATCCCCTCATGTTATACTAATATATTTTCCGTGTGGTATGTATTATTTGTTGAGTATACAAAATAAATATATTTATAGCCTTTATATTATGTTAAACATAGAATTTTAAAAACGAATGAGTCCTGTATTCAAATTTTTATATATTTTTTTCGTATGAGACACGTCATCAATTACAGTACACGCTGTAGTAACCGAAATAATTGTTAGATGGGGCTGAGTATATAAAATTATCCATTAATATTTCACATAATAATTGAAGAAATAATGAAGATTGTGTGTGTGTATGTGTTTTGTTAAAAGGATTATGATATATTCTGATTATTTAATCTAAATTCGAATTCTATATATTTGATATATTACACTTACATAGAACCATTTCTGATTTGTACATTGAATATACTCTTACAATTAATCAGATGCATAAGCAACGACTATCTTTTTAAGAATTGTTTATGTCTATGTCGCTTTTCTGAATATTTATTATAGTTTATCAAAATGATTTCTTGCCATTTTACGCCTTCCTCTCTTATACCATGAAACCGTTTAAACGTAAGAATCTTAAGTTCTGTTCAGGTGAGGGTTGTGGACGCGAAGGCAGTCAATATATTCTTATTTCCGTACAAAGCCTTTCAATTTCCCTGCAGAGTCTTTGACATTTTGCAAGGCGAGGGTTTCTTGCCCCATACCTCTTGTATCGCGTTCTGACCAAGTCTCTCTACGATTTCGATCTCCTTTCCCTTTTCTCTCATATGTCAAACCTTTTTCACCGTTACCAATCCGCCCTTTCTTTCGAACACAACGAAATTATGTAAAAAAAAAACTTTAAGTTATGTAAGAAAATGTGTTACATAATCTAACCAGGAATAAATGTAGTATTTAAGTTGTTTTACATCTAATATTTACTATTTTGTAAATTATTTATCGGTAATAACAATTTTAATGCATGACGATATATCAAGGTTTATTTTTTTTATTAATAATAAATTAAAATACATCTTTACACTAAAAACACTTACAATGGAGTGTATTTTTCGAATGCAACTACTACAAGTACATATGATGCACATGCTCCAGAGAAAATACAAAGATGGTCAATGGACCTTATTCGAGTCTTTCGTGCAGTCACCTCTTGCTTTCACAAGCACAAGCGGAAACGATAAATCGTCAATGGACACTTTAGTATGGGGACACACGGACGCTCTAAGCCAAAATAAAAAAAATAAAAAATAAAATATATATGTGAATTATAATAATAATAAAGAAATCGATGAATTTCGTGTATAAATCAATGCACAAGAAAGCTGAGAAATGTTACGTCAACAAATTTGTGCAAAATTATCAAAAGGATTTTTTTTAATGATAAACTATCAAGAAAGAGGTAAACAAATGTCATTTTTCAAGAAGTAAATGATTTTATGTAAAAAGGAGGAAAATCATTTAGTATACTTCTTGAACATCTTGACGTTTAGTTGCGGATACTTTGCAATGATGCATCGTTGCTTCTATGAAGAGATCACTTTTAGAAAAGCATTATGTTTCTTTCAATAAAATCACGAAACGTACGAAGATGACATTAGTTACGCATTAAACAATTTGTTCCGTTTAAACGAACACGTTTTCTATTTGTAATCGTTCCAACCCTTTTTGATGTTCACCGCCAAACGGAGGCAGTCTTACCCTTTTTGAATTGAGCGTTTACCAATGTAAGACTGGCCAAAATTCCAACATTTATAATTGAATTAATTGAGTTAGTTACATTCCTTTTTTTCGATTAAATATGATAAATTATAATAATAAATATTATAAATATTGATTTGATTTAAGTGATTCCTTTTTTTCGATTAAATATGATAAATTATAATAATAAATATTGTAAATATATATTTGATTAAATGTTTTGTTATATGCATGTATTTAATTTCTCATGTAATTCCAATAATTAGAAAAGATTTATAAAAAAAAAGAAATTGTTAAAAATAATTGATATAAATTTATGAAACAAATTGATGATGGTATAGTACTTTTCTAAAAAGGTTTTCAAATCAATAAGAAAGTTGTATAAAAGTATGAAAGAACTCGGTAAATGTGGAAAACAGCGTGATATTTGGATAAAGACTCTTACTTTACCGGTATCTTCAAAATTCTAAACACCCTTTAGAATATCATCCTCTCGAGCTTTCATCGATCTCCGTATTATCCAAAATGTGATGACCAAAGTGAAAGGAGAAAGGAGACAGTCTGCGAATCATTTTCTACAGTAAGATGATTAATCATAAAAGATGCAAATGATGAGTTAGCGTGCTAACGTCGTTGTTGGAGACGTAGGTCTTTTTCTAGATGGTTTTTAAAGATGTCTTTTGATCGAAAAAAGACTCGAAGAAAGGAAAAATACTGAAAAAGTAAAAAAGGAAACGGAGTTACATCGGATCAGAGAAAGTAGGCTCGAGTGACACTCAAGATAAATGTCCTCCTGGTGTTACACGAAGAAAGGGTCTTTAACAATCTATTTTTTTCTCTCGATGCCTTTTCTTCAAATCTACTCTAAGCCTTTAGGAGGCCCATGCGAATAGTGAATACGTTTTCACGCAAATTTTCCAAGGTGGTCACTAAAAAAGAAAAAGTAACGTCTTTTTTATCATCAAATTTCTTTTCGTAGTTGTCATTTCATTTTTCATTCCATTTTTATATGTTAGAGTTAAAGAGTTAATAAATAAAATTAATACGAAATAGAATTTGATACCAATCGAATATAAAACATTAATTATTTCATTGAAATACGTCTGTGGGTTGAAAAATTGGAACCTGAACATAGAAATACTCTTTTTATTGCTTAAATGCACTTTCATTTAAAAAACAAAATGAAAATTGTTCTTGTTAAGCCCTATAAATTTTTAATCCATCTTTGTAAGTAAAATAATTTAAGGATTAATGTTAATTCAAAGAATCCTTATTTTTCTAAAAAGTTGATCAGATATTTATATACTTTATATTAATATTAAGAATGTAAAAAATGTTCTCTTCTTTCTTAGCCGATGAGCTTAGATGATATTGGTTTTAACTCAACGAAAAATCAAGGATCATTAAATAAATGGTCAGTTCAACCCCAAAAGGAGATGCATTCTTGCAACTGCCCAGTTGACCCAAATCTTTGAAAATTAAAAAACTGACAGACCGAACGAAATTTCTTGCATGTTGCACTATGAAACATACATAAATTTTCCTTTCCTGCCTATAGATCCTTTTGTTGTAGAACGAGTTTCCTTTTTTATCCTATCTGTTTTAAAGGAAAAGTAGATTCAAACGGTTAGACAAAGAATGTTCAGAGTTCCAAGCAATGGGAACAGTAAAGGTGAATAGATTTTTTATATTTTTTGCCTAAATAAGCAGATATAGGTAAATAATATACTGCATATCATTTAATTAATATTATAAATAATTTTTGTATTTATTTATAATTATAAAACGTGTTTCATCTAAATGAGATTATCTAAACATCTCTTTTGTTTACAATTGTATGAAAAAACTTTAAAGGAAAACTTGTACTATTACAAGGGTATATGTAATGATAAAAAGAAATTTTCCTCAGGATTATTTTTTTTTTAAATTTCAAGTTAATGATGTTTTTTAAATGGAATATCATATTTTTTGCAATATTTTTGCAAAATCTAAAAAATGCATTTAAAAATCTTAATAACTATATCCCCTTTTAGTTGAGACACCCTAACGATTAACAATCATTTTTAAAATATCATTAATTATAATTGATATTTATTAACTATTAATAATTATATTCTATTATTTTTTTGCATGTTTTAAAAGAAAAAAAAGCAAACAAAAAATATTTCTATCTATTTTTTTCTTCACACAATGTTCTCCTACTTTTACCCTTTTACTATTTTTTAGGGGCTGCCACGAGCAATATAGATTCTTTGGGTAACTGAGGAAACCGCAACCTATTTTACGATAGGACACTTTTCAACTCGACTCATAGGTTTTACGATATTTTAACGGTTGGTCGTACGACCAAAAAAAGTAACGTAAGTAAAAAAAGGCAGGTCAAAAAGTAACGATTATGAGACTCGTCAAAAGAAACAACATTTTTTCTACTTGGAATCAACATAACGTAGACATATTTATAGAAACTTTAAACGATCATCTAAAACGAAGGAAAGTTTTAAACTGTATTGATTTTAATAAGAATAAAAGTTGTGAATTTGCGCGACATTCAACAATAGCTGGTGTCATTCGATAAATTTAATGACATGATGTGGAAACTACGACAAAGGGAAACAACATGTAAATATCCGGTGGATAATACCATTGGCATTTGCCGCCAATGGATTAAATGACAAATTCATTTATTTGTATAAAAGTAAAATAGAGAGAGGTGGGAGGGAGAGGAGGGATAGAAGAAAAAAGTAAAGGTGCCTTCGAGACTTAGAAAAGGAGTTGTGGAGGATTTACACGAAGTTTAGAATGAATTTGAAGGTAAATGGATATAACTGAAATTGAATGAACGTACGCTTCGACGAATCTTGTCTCCTTCTTTAGTAGCAATGTTTGGACACACGGGAGGAAAAGGCTTGGACTTTCTTCCCTTTTTTTGAAACGTATATAAACAGTCGTTTATCTTGTTCGACGAGCAATGCATTCAACCAACCGTTAGTTCTTTTCTTTTGCCTTATGATTCCGCACAACGTGCATTTCCTCTGCTACGTTCTTTCCTTATTGAACTAAGCCAACCGATGCACAAAGCGTACAGGTATATTTAAACATGACTATTTCGTTTTCTATTTCTTATATACACTTCCTTACCAACGAATCTGCAAACTCATGTAAGAAAAATCGAAACGACCTTAGTGTTGAATTTATTTCCCCTATATATATTATAAAATGTAGATTTTTAAATTAACGCGTTAGATTTTAATCGTACCTACGATTTACACTTCGTAGAACACGTTTTAAAGCGCGTGCTTATTTGATGGACACGCGCGAGCAATCTGTAGCACGCTTCCAAGACACGTCTGCCATATGTCCATAGGATGACTCCGTTGTCATGATAGTTTGCGAAACCACTTTTTCTAATGATCGACCTAATCTTCTCCACGGCAAGGTTAAAAGAGATCTCGACGATTCCTTAAGGAAATCAACGATTTCGGTATTCCTGAAATAGAAGATTTCCGAAGTTCTTCAAATATTTTTCTTAGTCAAAATTTGACGTTTGGCAAATTAGAAGTTTATTATTTTTTAATAATTATATCTACCTATTATGTATATATATATAGAAAAAGGTAGAAGAAAAAAAGGTTATTATTAGTTTGAGTGGGATGATTAAAAAAAGAGAGGAGAAAAAAGCAAAAATACAAAGAAAACATGTAAAGGAACGTATGCGGAAGCTGTAGCTGTCATAAACGATCAACATCAAGAACGAAGTACAATATTCGAGATTTTTCTCTTTTTCTCCAGTAGATGGAAGACTCGATTTTGATTGAGTTTAAAAAAAAAAAGGTGGGAAAAAATTTAGGAGCGAAGGGCGCAGTACCTACCGATCAGGTTCAAATTGATTTGCGTTCATTTCTACTTTTCCTTTTCCTTTCGGTGTGGTTCGCACGCGGTAACGTTACCGCTCTCCTGGTATCATGTTACTCGACGAATTTCTAACATAAATAGTATTGCGTAAGATCTGCAAAACTTTTGCCCGAGTTTCGACTGTCCGAGTGATCCTTTTTTTGGAAGGAAGAAACGCGGAAGAAAAAGAAGAAGAAGAATAAAAGGTGAAGGAGGAAGAAAAATCTCTCTTCTTTTCTTTAAGGACTAAGAAAAATTCCTTGGAAACTTGGAAATAAAATTTGCTTCTTTCGATGCGTATCTGTTTTCTCTCCCTTTCTCTCTCTTTCTCTCTCTCTTTTTCTCTCTCTCTTTCTTTCTCTCTCTCTTTCTTTCTTCCCCTTTCCCTCGCCCTGTTTTTCTATGTTCCAGGTGCACTATTTGAAAGATTTTTTTGGTCGAATAAATGGAGAACCGAGAAAAGTAGCCGTAAGGAGAAAGATCATCTTACTTTTCGAATCGGCGTCAATCGACGACCATTCGCTATCCTACAACCCTGACGTAACAATGGCGACTGCTCCTTTTGGAAAGTCGTGAAACTCCTTCCGCCTACCCGCTCGTACACGGTTCTTTTATCTCGAACGGACATCTCTAATCTTCTCTTCTCATTTTCTATTTCTTATTTTTCATCTTTTTCTTCATATCTACATCTTCTTCTTTTTTACTTCTTTTTCTTTTTCTTCTTCTTCTTCTTCTTCTTCTTCTTCTTTTTCTTCTTCTTCTTTTTCTTTTCAGAGACTTTAGGAGATAGAATGCTTGAAAACAAAAAAAATAATAGGAGAGAATTTTACGTTGTTAGCCGTTGTTATGTTGTTTCTTGTAACTTATAAATGACAGTAGAGATCTCGTCATTTCCATAATTATCGTATAAAATAGAAAGAGGTGAAGGACTTTGAGGTACCTGAAAATTCTAGGTTCTCGTTGTAACAATTTTTTTCGTTAATAATAGATCATTCGGAACTTGGTTTGCACGCATCGGATCGTCTACCCTATTCGAGCATAGCCTTTGTGAGAACAAAATTGCGTGATGATACCAATTGTCCAGGGTGACACGCATTATCGTAGCTCGCATGATGGTGAATTTACGATTTATAGCCGGTAAGGATTACACGCGTAAATAAAATATGCTCGTGAGTCAGCATTACTTTAATAACCTTTTCTAGTTTAATCTTAAAAATGTCGAATTTTTAATAAAATAATGAAAATAAAAAGACAATTTTTTGTTCAAAACATTAGTAGTTATCCTTAATATTTTCATATCTCGATAGACAAACATCAAAAGCCGTCCGCATTTCCTACATCATCAGATACATCGGTAACATGGAAAAAGAAATACCGTCTGCTTGGAGCAGGTCGTTCGGCTCCTTCTTTGCATTTGTTACGAAAAACTGGACAATAACGGGTTTACGATCTATTTGCTACAAACAGCTCTATTTCTTTGAGATTAAAGGATTAGGTGTAAGAAATACACGCGTAGGTAGCTGGCAATAATGGAAGAACAATAGTGAGAGGTCTATAATCGGTGCACAGTATGCATTCTAAGAATACCTAGTCTTCTAAACACGGATTGGAAAGAAAATCTTAGGCGACATCATACCCCTCTTTTCTCTTTTCCTTTTCCACCTACGAAGATCTTTCTTATGTTGTGTCGATTTTCACGACTATGCTCTAGTAGACGAGCAGATGAAGGGATTGTCGCTAGAAGCCTAATACCTTTTACCGTCACCATAATACCCATCTAATAGCAGTAGCAGTAACAGTAGCAAGGATACCACCGACGTACACAAAAAATCTTCAGAAGCATTCTCTGCGGTCTAATTTGCGGCTGACTACGACTGAAAAGTTTTTGTAGTTTCGATACTGAAGTGTAAAATAGGATTTCGCAAAGTCTTTCTCTATACACTCTTTGCAACTTTTTCGAATAGATAAATATTTACGTATATGTATCCATGCATCTGTGTAAATCCATTATTAAATATATTTTGTATGTTATATTTTTTTACAAAATTGTGTATTAACTAAAGAGTCATATTTATTAAATCTTATAATAAAATTTGAAAATAAATGGATATTTAAAAGCAGTCTAGGCTTGGGTAAATATTTCGCTCTCGGAAATTTCGGGGTTGTGAAACTCGTGAACGGATGTCCGGTGATCGAAGGATCAAGTGGTCAATATCAAGAGGCGGCCCCAAAGAACAACATATCCCGAGATTCTCCTAAGAAGGTTTTCCCACATTCGTCTATCGTTTCGAAACTATTTTACGCTTCAGATCTTCCGTATGTTCTATGGGAAAATAATAATCTTCTACGTTTACGTTTCTATTTACTACACTTTCATTAATCGAATAATCACTAAATAAATGAAGTGATAACGGGAGAACCGATAATGTTTCTCATTAGAGATAACGATCAATATACATTACTGTTCGTGATGAAATCCATTATTGGTCTATCGTAACGACTTTCTTTCAACAAACTTTGACAAGTATTAGTGAAATTAATTCCAAATACATTCAAATTGTTACTATATGGATAATAACTAATAATTCACCATTAGCGAAAATCATTCGATCACTTAATGAATTAATGTACGAAATATATATAAAATAATATTAACGATTCTAAATATACATTAGGAATTATTCTATTAAAACAAAATCTGGTTAAATATTTTTTGTTATTTTCTTTCAACGTTGCTTTGATTTTCCGAAATTCATGTGTGTTTCCGACACGTGTAACGGATCCTCGTTTTTGTTGGAAAGCACAGACAGGAGCTTTTGAAGGGTCTACTCAGGGTGAACATTTCTTTAGTATAGAATACGTAAAGGATAAAAAAGTGATGGTTAAAAATATATACATAAGTAAAAGACGTTCACGCACGAGATAGACAAGGGGACGAAGAGATCGTCCAGTTTTAGGGCGTTTTAACCGATGACGCGTCGCGTGGATGTCGTGAAGGAAACAATGATGCTATATAACAGCCGTCTTCTTCCGTGTTTTATCCTTCGCTCGTTGACACATCGTTCCTAGCAAGGAAGCACTTTTTTCCCTATGGAAAACGAGGAGATCGGTGAAAGCAAAGACGAGGGTGTAAGCTAACAGAGAAGTCAGGAGTAATTATCGATGCTAATTGCGTCTCAACGTCGGAAAGGGACATTTTTTTGTTAAACAGACGTGTTTCTATGATTATACCAATTTATCTTTTATTGTATTCACACCGTATTATTTATTTTATATATGTACATATTATTATATAATATAATTATGATAAATTATGATTATTCTGTAATTTATATGTAAATGAAACAATATATGCTTATAGTTAGTATTTTGAATAAAATAAAATAAATATACGTAGAGTGTACGTAATATGTATACGCAGGGATAAATCTAACATAACAACAATCAGAATGGCGCTCGTCGGCCATCGCGTACACGATATAATCCAGCGTACGTTACCCTTCGTGTAACTCATCCCCGTGGCGTGTTCATGCAGAGGGTTGCAGTTCGACCCCTCAACACCACAACCCCCCCCCCCCCCCAACAGACCTTGACCGGTCAGCGCCGCACGAGAGCTAAAGCTTTTTTCTTTTGCAGCTGTTAAACCCTTGACCTCTACAGTTACACACTCCCAAAATTCACAATGCATTCGTTCTGTAACAACGAAGAATTACAAAAGATGACCATCATGCCTGTAAGATGAAAGAGGAAAAATTCTTACGTACGTTCTATCTTAGAATTATAAAACGTACAAATTTATTACATAAATTGTAAGACTTTAAAAAAAAAAAATGATAAATAACACAAGTTCGTTAATTGTCAGTACTATGCTAATAATTTTATTAATACGTTTCAATTAATTTATTGAAAAAGTAAGACAATATAATATTTCTCTAATCGATCGAGACAAACAAGTAAAGTTAATTAGTACACAGAGTTTCGTAGTTTTGTTATTCTCAACGTTAATGCAACACTTCTACGGAAAAGTTAATTCCAGAGGGTGCGTCGAAAACGCGAATAAGATAACCAAACTCAAGTAGGAGATCTTCGTTCGCGTGGGCGTGTCTATGTTTACCCCTGTAACCGTCTGTTATAATTATCTCTGTTGTTTTTTCATTAAATTTCTATCAAACTTGTCCCAAGTGTTCCCCTCTTAATGGTAAAAGCGTTTTTATGCGTAACCAAAAGATAAAAAACTCTCCTCCTATATCCTCCTTTCGCGAAAAGCCTTCAATTTATTTTTCATTTATACGATCTTATGTTAATCTAAACTTTTAATTTATTTTAACTAATGCCACACAATATATATCGCTTTAGTTATAAATAAAATACAATTTGTTATTTTTGACAAATTATTGATGCCACTTTTTATAACGTTGATTATCTATTGAAACCGCGTTATAAATTTATTATTTGTAATTGCAAAATATATTTATAATTTTTAATCGAATCATACATGCGAACATTTTTCTCAAGATTTTCTTTGCTTATAACGATCAGAAGTTTAAATTATCGAGAAACCTTAAAAGAGTATGGAATCTTATAGCAGTTATTTAGATCGTTATCTAAGTCGATGTTAGATGATACTGGAAGCACATTGCGTAAGTAGGTCACTGGCTTCTAGATTAGTTTTACTATATTTAGGAAAATAGCACGTGTCTTCCACGAATTGCAGAGATGTTGAACCTTACAATATTTAACACTTGTTTAATATAAAAATGAAATGTTGTTTCTATAAATATAAAATAAAAAAAATTATAGACTTAAAAACAATTATACTAAGGAAAAAAAACGAAACAGAGAGCAATGTATGTGCATGTAATGATTATCATTTCAGTTTTCCAATATAACGAGATGTCGCACGGTACCGATAACATTAAAAGTTGTAGTATTCGACGAGAAGTAAACGGGTAAGTAAACGATGGAAGAAGATTTGAGTTCGTATCCAGGGCAACCAGACCCCATTTTTGTCCTCCTTCTAATGTACTAAGAACGTTTCTGGATGTCTTCTTAAGTTGCTGGAACAAACTTCGGTTCGGTAAAACAACGTGTAATACCCGGAGGGAAGCAAAAGCTTGGTGGAAAAAAAAGCAGACGAGAAAGAGAGAAAGAAACAGAGAGAAAATTACTTATTATTTACTATGTTAAATGTACTATGTTAAAGAATTATTCTTAAACTGTCTGTGATCGGTTATACGATACTTTGATTTCGTTGATATCGTTGTTTCGATATCCTGTACGTTTTATTCCTTACCCTTTCAATATATTTATTTTTCTTTTTAAAAAGATGACAATGGCAGAAGAAAAAAAAGATGATAGAAGAGAGAGATGTTAAGAAAATATAAATAAAGAAATGCACGTCCGTTTAAGAACAAGTTCGTAAGTTTAATATCTTTGAAATTGGTTTCGGTAGGAAGTAAAGCGAAAAACATAATCGTGGGAGCAGCGAAGTTTCCTTCGACCAATAACGATTTGCGGCTGGACGATCTCCCACGCGTCACGACGGAATGAAAGACGATGGAAGGAGAGAATTCTCGAGCATTCGGTGAGATACTTTTACCCAGAAGAAATTCTTTTTCCCTTTCTTTCTTTTTCCTCATCGTTTTAGTAATGGTGAGTCTGAGTTGTGTATACCCGCACGCTCGACTCGCGTAATGTTGCCGCAATTTTGTGGAGGCCTCAAAGGATCAAGATGGTAGGGTCCGCTCCTGGGATTACAATGAGCGATCGTTATGCGTATTCAAACTGGTCCTACCTGGGGAGGGTGCAGTCAGTCTATTGTTCACCTTCCGTTTTTCAGGAAAACGTCGCCGATTGTGCAAGGTTTAGACGATGTTAAAATTCAAACTATGAAATAGATGCCAATAAAAACGTGGAGGCGTTTTCTTCTATCATCCCGGCAGATCCTCACCTTTTCCTATTTTTCAAAACAATTCTCTTCGCATGAAACAATTAATTAAATAAGAAAATGGAAAAATCTATCTAGATGAAAAAAAAAAAGAGAGAGAAAAAGAGGAATTGAATCGGACATGTGTGATCAAAGTCAAGACTTGCTCTCTTCCTATCTAATACTAAATGGATCTTCTCTACTTCTTCTTCGACGAGATATGGTATATGGCTACGTGCGAGCACACACGACAAAACCGATGACTGATGGTGCTAACACCCTCCTCCTGACGAAAACTTTTGTTTATTCGCATCTCGGTCTCCATCGATCAATGGTCCTGGCCTTTCCGAAGACGTAAGCCATGCTAGAAAGAAGGGGAACGTCATGATGTCTCTACGATTCACCATCTTCCAACCTTTGATATCCAGTTACCGCCTTTTTTTTTGCGTCGCTAGGATACCATATCTCGTTTCTTTCAACTCTAATAATTTTCTATGGTAAAACAAAAAGAAAAATTGGCCATGTCATTTATTAAGATATTACGATTTTGATATTTATTTTTTTCTGATTTTCGTCAAAAAACCAACTACGTTTTTATCGTTTATTTTCATTTTTGAAGTTATAATTCTTTTGGCGCGTTTGGGAAAAAATGATGAGAGTGAAGTTTTACGATGCGCGCGCACCGCGACTAATGTAAAAGCGACACCATGAAGTTGGTCGGTATTTACGATGCGCGGGAAAAGCGATTTCAAATTTATGGCATGAAGTAATTCGATATATCTCCCTTAGATTTAGTATGGACTGATATCTATATTCTGATATTATTTCAATACTAAATAACGAGCGTAGCCTGAAGAGGGTTTCCTTAAGAATTCTTATGGCACTCAATGTGTTAACAACGAAGCTTTATACAAGGAGGACAATCGAGATACACGTTCGTTGAAATAAGAAAATACCTAGTACGATAATTCTCCACGAGGGCGGCGGTGGTGTTCAGCAGTTTAGATTTAAGTACGTGTGATTTTATAAATATAAAAAAAAAACTAATGAAACAAATAGTTCTTTTTTTGATGTCCAGTGAATCGACGCGTTCTCTAGTGGCAATAGAAATCATCCTCTCATAGTGTATATACGTAGACATATTTATAACACTGCGATCGTTCTCCTTGTATACAGGCTCCATGTATATAGGCTTCGTGGTGTTAACGATCTATGTACGTACCGTAAAGATTGTAGATTCTTAGTGTATATTCGAAATACGTGCCTCAATCATTTTGAGAATATCAAATTGAGAATATTCTTTCCTTGTTGAGAATATTGAGAATATCGAAATGTTGTTATCGCGCCTCCCCACTCTTCAAACCGTTGCTAAGCACGCCCTGCTGGGTCCATTAACAAAAACACTTGTCCTATTCTTCCACTGGTTTATTATAATTATTACATATGGTGGTGATTGATATTAAAAAACTGTAAATATTTTCAAAAATATCTTCAAAAACATTGATTATTTGTGAATATTAGTAATAAAAGTCTTTTTTAAGGTTAATTGAAGTATGTATTATTATTTATTAGTTTTAATTCGTTTCATTTCTTCTCTATAGTGATCATCAATTTAGGTTGAAAATTAATAAACTAGATAATATGCTGTGCGATTTTTTATGCCTTAACCATATGATGACAATTTTCTGATTTTAATCTAAGAATACTAATGAATTACAAATCGTTCTCTTTATCCTGATATTATAACAGACAATAGTAAATAGAATAGCAATATATTCTGTTCAGTTAAAATACTTTACCGAGTAAAATATATGTATTATATTGTTTTTTAATTCAATTTATAGTGCTCTACTTCTCTTTTTATATTTTTTATATTTCATACACACACACATAAACTACTTTTTTAAATAATTTTATCTAAGTATGTGGCTCTACATTTTTTATTAAAATCAAAGATCGTAGCATACCCAAGCAAAAGACTCCATTCCAGCATCGGATCTATGCATATAAATTTCATTTTCCAATGATTAACGAGATAAAGATTTCTTTTAACTAATATTTCCTTTGTAGAGATTCCATGTGAATTATTAGGCGAATAGAATACAACCATAGTTACAAGGAATAAGCAAGACATGAATCTGTTAAAAGATAAAAATAATAATCTTGCTTCTGAAAGAAACAAATATTATAATTCTCTTGGAAAACTATTTATTCAAAGCATTAGAAAACTTATTCTCTCTACCTAGATGATCAATCATTTTACTGAAAGAGAGAGCGCATTATTTTCAATAACGATATGAAAAAACCGACGATACTGAAATCATGAAAGATTCTGGAAGATACCGTTTTCTTTTTATTCACACTGGGAAGAAACCATGTGCATTAATATTCTATCAAAAGAATTGAAAAATGAATACATCTTAGTTATTTATATAAATTATTTTCTACAATAATTCTTATTAAACTATAATCTCTTGTGCAGCTTTTTGATCAGTATCAATATACATTTAAATTTCTGTTTTAGTTTACGAGATTTCTAAAACTAATGCAGAGAAGTGTAATGCCTATTACTATCGTTATAAAAATATATCTAAAAGAAAGGATCCATCAAATACAAACGCGGAACGTTATAAGGCGTATAGACTGCGAAAAAAAATGTTTTGTTACACAAAAGGAGTATAACTTTTTACGTGCGTACATAAGTACACACATTAGTTTTTGGTTGAAGCATTGCGTACCTAACCTTCTTATTTTGCTTGATAATGTAGACTTTAATGGCAAAGAAAGTAAGGGAAAAAAGCCATAGAAATACGGCACCGTGTCCGGTCTCCATCTCCTTTTCTTGCGATAATGGTGAACCGGAAAGGTGGTTCTTTCTCTTTCTTTCTCTTTCCCTCGTAGATCGTAGGGCACCTAAACGCACGTTGGCTCGGTCGCTGTAAAGAACGATTTATTGATTAGTACGAGCTAGCCAATGGGGTATTGGTCAGTTGCACGAATGCTCCCCAGATACAACGACGTAAAAGTCCGGCGCAAAGAGTCGAAGGGGGTTGAGTTTGGAGAGAGGGTTGTAACCCCCATGGCATCGTCCGAGGGTCCCAAAGAGATGTACCTTATCTCATTCTCAGAAATTATGGTGGAACAGCGAAGGGTGTGTGCACTCCTTCTACGTGTTTTGTCGGCCATCGTTCTTTCTTTCTTTTCAGATCACAGCCAAGAATCTAATATTCTTTTTGATCTAACGAAGTAAATGATCTTTTCCACGCATTTGAAGTGTCCTTTTATCTGTTTGATCTTATGATAAAAAAAAAATAAATCTTAAATTTCATTCGAGAAAAAGGTTCAAGATCCTCTGCTTCTTTTATTTTTAACATTAGATTTACGGGATTCGTCAATTTGATGGATTCTGACCTCATGTGCGCAAAATGATAAAAATCATTACTATTATTTTCCAACAATTTTTAGACTAACTTTTATTAATTGTATGATACAATTATATATATATATATATATATCCGAAACCATTTCCTTCCCAACTCTCTAATTTTTCAATTTTTTTCCTAAATATGTATTTTTCTTTTCCTTGAGTATCCTCGTAGAAATAGATACGCAAAACTGTCCGTAAAAAACCTAGTGTTAAATATTAATTAGATCCAGTTAATTTATTTTCCATATTTTCCAAGTACCTCTGAGCGTACATCCACTCCGTTTTCTCTTTATTCGCTAGATAAAAACCAGAAGAAAAGTTCGAAAGGAAGTTCCAAGAAAAAATTGTGCAAATTACGGCTGTGAAACATAAAACTACGCCTGTAAGCGTTTTTAATTATTCAGAAGAAAGTAACGCGAACCTTTTTAGGTGACTCCTTCTATGCGAGAATCAACGATCCCTCTTTGCACTTTGTTTCGAGAAAATTATTTTTACTGTGCAATTTTCAATTCATCTCTTTTCTTAAGACCAAAAATGAAAGAAAGAGAGAGAGAGAGAGAGAGAGACAGAGTTGTAATATAGTTAGGTCGACATTAAGTATTTATTCTTTCATTAGCCTACCGTGGATGGGAAAAAATAACTTGAAATATCGTTGATGAAGCTGTGTCATCGTGGTGTATAGCTCGATTTTCTAAGAACTTTGTACATTCGAGGGTGGCAGCAACCTCAATTAATATTATAAACATCGTAAAAAATAAAAAACTTTCTGATATTATCTTTTATGCATCCCGTGTATTCGTCGTAGACGAAGTTTATACCGATCTAATTAACATTTTAATCTAATATCTAAATTTAAAAAGCTAATAGTATATTGTATATCAGTTTCCGTTCATATACTTGCAATGTAATGATATTTAAAGCATAACATAAATCATAATAAGCATAAATCAAATTAATTATGTAAAAAAGGGCAGTCCTAGCGGTGACAGATAATTAAAAAGCTTTTGAAAAGTCATGTTCTTTCGGCTCGTAAAAAGTCTTCCTTCTAGTTAACTGATTTATATTGCGTCTTGGTGGGTGGCCCGATTAAGGTTTTCGGTTGCAGAAAGGAAAACTCTTTAATAGTTTCACTCGTGTATACGAATGTTTAATAAATCTTTAAAAGAACACTGATTGTGAGATACTAGAAAATCTCGTATCTGCTTCAAAGTCGTTAACATTGTTAACTACCGTGGTAAATCCTACTATATATTTTTTCCTATTAAAAAAGACAAGTATATGAAAAATGGAAAAAAGAGGAAAGGATTTTGGTGTCATAGTTCGTACATTTGTATGACTTTGTTATGGACTATTTGTATTTATTAATGAAAAAATAATATCAATTAAATGAATTATTAAAAATAAAACGTAAAATGATTTTATTTCCAAAACGGCTAACATAAAACAAAACACGTAGGTTTTTTCGTTGATATCCTTTTTCCTTCTCATCGTACTAGCTATAACTTTACAGCAGCAACAGGCTACGTGAGTTTTGTTTTCCTTTCTTTCTTCGCTCGAATTATCGAACATTCTTTCTTTTATGAAGGATACCAAAAAGAAACTCAATTGTAGTTCAAAACATTACTAGTATAAAAATACATATAAGAATCAGATTAAAAAAAAATAAAAAGGAAATCGAATGAATCGACAGACGTATTGTGAAATTTTCTACGACTGTACGAGGTTTTAGGTTAGATCGAATAAATCGAACGCCTGCAAGCCTGCGGCATATGTGCAACCCTCTTTTCTTCCTTCTCTACCTTCCTTGAATCTCGGTCCATCCTACGTTCTATCGTATTATGCAGAAAATGTCATTGTTGGATCTCAATGGTGCGAAGAGGTTAACGTCCGGAATCTAGATATATATGTACATATAGTATATATATAATATATTTTACATAACTTTCCTACCATGGGTTATAGATAAAAGTAAGTTGTAAAATACTTTGCGAGTTTTTGCCGTTGAGATAAAATATTGAACTTGCAATGAGTTATGGAAACGCTATTAGAAATTCGTTGCCTCGCTTTTTGATTTAATAAGGAAGAAAAGAATTGAGAAAAGAAAACAAAGAAAAGGAAAGAAAGTAAATAAGATGGGTAGCACGTTTATTGAGATCTCGAGGATAGTATATATAGAATATAAGGCTAATACGTTACGATACTATTATTTTGTTTGTCTTAATATCCGTCTGATTTCGACAGTCCGTGGTCTATCGTTTCTCGTTCACGATCTTCACGGAATAAGGATAGTGATCCGAAGTGAAAGAAGGATGGAAGAAATCTTTCTCGAGGTAAACACGAGGGATGATCGAGTGGTTAGAGAAGGATAGACGAATGCATCGAAAAAGACGAGGAGGACGTTCGTACGAAGAAACTTTTCACGGATGAGAACTCGTGTTTTTCCACCTTCATCCCCTTATTCATGTCCCACCCTCTCTCTTTCTTATTCTCTCTTTTTATCTTCTTCTCTGTCCTTTAATGTGAAAATCCTGTAACGTGTTTACCAACGGGGTCCATAATACAAATATGACGAGAAGGTATGACGATGGAACGTAAGTTAGATTATTTTACTGTTGGACAAGGTATAATTGATTTCCTTGACGGACGATGATGATCTATTAACACCTCTACGTTACAATTAAATATAATTTTATATAATGGGTATTTATATTCAATTAACTCAAATATATTTATCTAATATCTTTATTATTTCGCGTAAATCGGTTTTCTACAAAAAGGAAAACAGATTTCCTTGTCGGATATTTAGAAAGGAAATATTATTGTTAACGATATCGTAATAGCCGTGTGGAGAAAGAGAGTCGTTTGTAATTTAAATATCAAATATCTTTTAGGATTCTTTCAAATTTCTATCAATACCAAGTCCGAAAACGATCGATCTTGGTTCCGGATATTAAGGTATTTGATGATAAAAGAAAGGATTTGCCATTCTAAAGGTAACCTTTAAAATATTATTTTTTGATGGAGAATTCAAGTCAAGGATCGGACCGTTCCCTTTCAGAATGTAAATCGTTTTCTTTTACCCTTTGCCGTTATATGTAGGTACATCCTGTCAGAAATTTTCGATTCTGGAGCAAAGGGAGCAAATGTTATTGATCAAAGAACTCTCGTGAAAAACGAACGCAATGCAAGAGAAGCAGATATGCGAAGACAAGAATAAATGTATGTTAGACCGGAAGAGAGGGACAATAACGTTTTGACGATGTCGGAGCTTTGTCGCGAAGAAGTGGAATGGAGAGGCGTTAACACGATACTTGGTCACTAGACGTTGTCGGACTGCTTTTGCTAAATACTTGTCACGCTCTTGCTACTTCTTACTTTTTTACATTTAGAAACGTGTCCTACGGAATATCAAGAACTATTTTTTCCAACCACCCTTGAAAGGATCCTTTTTTTTAGTAGGCCCTATATCTCTTCTATGAAATTTCTCTGTCAATCTAATTTAAACTAAACGTAAAATGGCGTAAGAGAAGACAAATTGTTGCTATTAAAAGTCTATAATTATGATTTACGCAGGCAATTAAAATGATACATGATCCATTACATAAGTAGATTAAAATATATATTCTGGATTATATAGTCAATTAAGAAACTCTATTAATACCTTAGTAAAATCCCCGTGAGATTTTTTTTTAATCTCGTTAAATAATTTCTTACCCGCATGGAGCTACCCTTTTCACTCTTTTGAAGCCGAATGTTTTTCATGATGATGTGGATATCTTACAAATAAAAGAGTAAATCTTTAAGTATGAAAATAATAAAATCGCTTTCCTCGATAAATTCGAAAAAGTAATGTTAAGTTTAAGGAAACGTGTATTATGATCAGTATGATTGTATATACATCGTAATCTGTATTCGATGATATATCATATCTTCTGCGGGTATATAAAACTCAAAGCTGAGCGAATCTTTCGATTCCCACGCTTTTTATAATATCTATGCATATATTACAGTCTTAGAATATGATTTAGGATATCGATCGATTTGAAAAGATGCTTAGGTTACTTGTCCTATTCCTATCTTCCATCAACTATTTCCACCCTTTATCCTTCTCTTTTCGACATATTGTGAGAGTTGCTCCGGTTTACATAATTTTCCCAGAATCACGCTTTTCGAATATTCGAAAATCGCAACACTTGCCTAACCTATGTGTATGAAGGGTAGATAGAAAGTAAGAAAAAGAACTAAAGAAAGAGAAAGAGAATAAACGTGGACCCTCGTCGTTCCGTCCTTTAAAGGTTGAGCCGGTGAAATCGTATGGCTTTGTATGGAAATAAGAATAGCACCCTTGCACCAAAGCTCACACTGACACATAGCTTTTTCCTCGAGTATATCCGTATTCGGTCGCATCAAGGAACATGTTGGAAATTCGTATGTGAACTTCAAAAGGGAGGTATGGAATAAGAAAGAAGTGCAGAAGAGAGAATGGTTGAGAGAAGGCGAGTAAATGTGTGAGATAGGAATATGTAAGAGACGAGAAAAAGGAAAGGAAGGAAAGTGAATTCATAGATACAATTCGAATCGATGTATTGCGAAAATATTTTTTCAACCAGAATTAAACGTATTTTAAGGAAAATCTATCACAAAGGAATATTCGATACACTAAATATGATAATGTTTTATTTCAATGAGTATGGACTATAGATTTATAAATTCTTTTATTTTCTTCAAAGTACATAAATTGTTTTCACGCGAATTGTAAGGATCACATTAATCGACAATTCTTCGTTTATGTACGATGGCGATGCCGGCCATGAAAAAAGAATACGAAGTACGGTCAGAATTTACCCTACCCCTTCTGCGATCCAATCTCATTAACCCTTCACTACCCAGAATTCAGAAAGAGGGTCGGTGTATCTAACGCCATCTCTGTAGCCATAGTAACCAACCCTTCTTTCATTTTTTTGCTCCCAGGTCCAATAGTCGCGACCCTACCTGCCGTATTGGATATCACGATGCAAGGTGTATAATACTCCGCCATTGCGGCAGCATCATTTTCAGGAAGATCGAGCGGAATTTGATATAATCAAGGATCTATTCGGTTATTTCTTATTATCACTGAATTCACCATAAAATACCTTCCATATGATAATAAGTAATTCTGAAGACATTTGTGAATCTGTTGACTACCACAAAATTTGAAAAATTGATTTATACCAGTTGAAGATCCATAAGGTCCTAAGCTTATGAATATAAAAAAGGCTTTAAAAGTTTCCATAAGTTTAGATATATCAATTGTACAAAAGATCGTATAGTGAATGCATTAGTCGGACAATGCTTACAAGGAAACATTGAATCGATTTAAATAAATAAAGTGCGATCTGATACGATGAGCGACAAATCTGGCCTGTCACAACAATCGTGGTGTGTCACCCTTCAAAAAGGGATTCAGACTTGATAGGTGATTCAAGTTTTGGAAATATTTAAGTGGATTGCCGATATTTTGAGAGATAGCATAAGCATTGCCATTCGCTTACCAGATTTGTACATCGATGTACTTCTATTTATGAAAAGGGTTTCTTGTTAATCTACGTAAAGAAAAGGGCAAAAGGCTCGAATATCGTTGGCAGGTACCCCGAAAAATGAAACCGAACACTAAAGAAATATGTAGCTGGTCACACATGCATCAAGACATATTCATACTAATGACAAAGTAGTTTGGAAATTAAGAAAATAAATAAAAAACGTATCGATGACCAAAGGAAAAGAATTTTTTAAACTAAAAGTAAAATTAAGAATAAACAAATTTAAATCTTGGTTGAGAGATAAAACCACATAAAAATCGAATGAATTCGCTTTAATTAAATTTGCTGTTAGTCAGTGAATTGCAAACGTAATTAGGGAAATTTTATCCTCTAATTATTGTTTACTTTGCCAATCTCTTACGAATTCAACGCTCTTTCCTGAGATGTAAGCACTTACAAATTTACCCTTCGATTTACGTATTCATCGACAAATTTCCTACGTATCTTCATTATCATAAATGTTGACTTTTTTTTTCCAAAAACAGAACAAATATTACATTTCTAAGAGTTAGTAATAACGAGAAATATCTATAAGGAGTTCCATACCGTTTCAAGGATTTCAAGAAAATGATAAGAAGAAGATAATTGGACCGAGAGTTTCCCGATGGAAGTGGCATTGACGTAAAGAAAGGGCAGAATCCCTTTCTCTCCCTAGCTTCTTGCTCCTGGCGAAAGAATCCAGACGAAGAACGCAACGATCGAGGAAAAAGTTTTATCCTTATTCCGACGCATTTTTGAAATCGAATTCATGCTCGAATCAACGTCTAGGATGGTCCAATTGGATGCCAATTAAAGTCGAAGGTAAAAGGAGGGTAGATTAAACGGCAAATAGAAGCTGAAAAAAAAATAGTGGGAGGAAGGGAGGAATAAAGAAAAAGAGAGATAGACACGAGACGAGAATAAAGAAGTAAGAAAAAAAAAGAAGGAAAAGAAAAAAAGGAACTCTCATTGGCATTCGCCGGAGAGCCGTATAAAAAATAGCCTCACCCCTAGCAAAGAACGTAACTTGGATTTCTCACGATCGGGTGAAACGAAAGATGGCGCGAAGGAGAAGAAAAAGATTGTGGAGGAGGAAGGAAGAAGAAGGAAGGAGGAAGTGAAAGCCGCAAAAGAAAGGGGGAAGAAGGAAAGAAGACGGAAAGAAAGTCCAACTGTAGGAGCCCTTGGAAGAAGACAGAGCCCAGGCCGAGCTTTCGGGGCAAGTTCTTGGGCCGCTAGAGGGATGATGAATATAAAGGCAAGGCAAGCAGTTAGGGTGGATTCAACCCTCTCGGTTCGCGAGAGGTTCACGGAGAGCCCAAGGAAGAACTTCAGATCAATACTTTTTATGCGAGAACCACGGGGAGAAAAGATGGTGCGGGGGTTTGCGCGAGAGACTCAGGAGGGGTGGTTAGTTCAGACGAGTACGGTTCTCGCACGGAAAGGTGGAGACGTAACCAGAAGCCCAGCTCTTCCCTTTCTTTCTCTTTCTCTTTCTCTTTCTCTTTATCTATCTTTTCCTTCCTCTGTCTTTCTTTCTCACTCCTTTTTTCCCTTACCCTTGTCCCTTCACCATCCAACCCTCTTTTTCTCTTTCCACGTGCCGCCGTAATCAGGAATATCATTAAACTCTCGCCTTCTTCCTTCGCGAGAGTATCCTACTCTCTCTCCTCACTCCATTCCGGCTTGTACTTTCCTCCTCTCTTACTACTTTTACTCTTCCTCTCCTCCTCCTGTTTTTTCTTCTTCTTCTTCTTCTTCTTCTCCTTCGAGTTCCTCTCCCTTTAGTACCCTCTCCTCTCAGGGCAACCCCGACACTCTGACAAGCCCCTCGTTACTCTCCCGCTAGCACAAAAATAAAAGGATGAGAGAAGAAGCTGAGAACGCAATCTTAACGATTCGTCGAAGGCCGCTTTTGCTTCTACTTCTACTTATTCTTCTTCTTCTTCTTCTTCTTCTTATCTTTTTTACTGTCGCATGTAAAAGGATGTCTGATACGAAAGAGTCCTACTTAAACGAAGAAAACACGCATCATACATGTTTTAATATTTACATGAGGACTTGATATTTATCTTGCTCGATGTATTAAGCAAACGAAAAGTCAAAGAATGTATTCTAGAACTTGACTCTTGACGGGATGACTTTCGCTTTTATACGTTTTATAATATGATCTTTTTCTTTTGTACGATTCTTTAATAATAAACATACGAATTGTTGCCCATTTTTAGTCCAAAAAATGTTCGCAATGGGCGGTAGAAATGTTTAAAAAACAATTCCTTTTGGATTTCCGAGTTACAAAACGAAACTAGAACAATATTGTGATTTTTAAGTTTTTTGAATGTATAACAAAGCAACTTTCGTTATTTTCTGCGGGATACTTACAATACAATTCTATTCGGAAATTTTTCCTCATAAACAAAATTTTTATAATTTTTATGACGTGCCAGTTTTGTCGTAAATCTTAAAGGTTAGATAAAACTGTAGTAGTTGTTTCAATAATTTTATGGAATACAGATGTTGAAAATTAATTATCACAGTCTATTTACGAATGATCCAAGGATAATTAACCTTACTTATCAATATTTAAATTAACAGTTCTGAAATATTTCTTTTTTAAACATTTACGCTTGACTTTTTATTTCTACTTTATATATTATATAATGTGTAATTGAAAATAAAACAGAATTATTATTAGAAAATTCTTAATTATTATTTTAAGATGCTGTGCAAGAACGTAACTGTAACAATAAATATGAACAATTTCCTCCCAATTATATTTCTAATTTTTAAATGTTTTTTTATTTTTTAATAAGAATTTTCTATTTGTTTTATATTTTTGTAATAAAAATGTTATATATAATAAGTTTCACTTCAAGACATAAAATGTAATTTTTAGGACTAACAATAAGCGTGAAATCCAACAAGGTGCTGCACTCCCATTCCTTCCTCATCGGCAACGATTTTCTTCGGTGAAAACAGGTAGATATGTGGAAACCCACACGGAAGATTGAAAACGAGCTCGCCACCCCCGAGTAACATTAGTGTTCTGTGTGATACCCATACGTATACCCGAAGTAGACCTTTGAAATTCTGCAATATGTTATTGTTCAGCTTGAGCGAGTATCTTAGAGATGCTACCCCTCAGCTATTGTCGCGGCTCTTACATATATTGACAACCCACAGTAGAAATTGGCGGGATATCTGAAATCTCGGATCTTTCCGGGACATGCATCTGCTCTCGAGAGTCGTTTTTTCCTCCTTGAGCAAGAGATGAAGTGGCTGAGCGTAAGGGATTAAATTCATCTCTCGTTTCGATCATCAAGATGGACAATCAATATAATAACCATGCTCGATCGATTTCGTTGATTAATCGTCTACCAATACAAAAAATTATACAATTTTCCTGTTTAATTAATACCAATTGGTACGTTGGATGTAAACTTACAGATTTTATGAAACTTCATTTCTTGAATAATCGGTCTTTGTGCTCGCGCCCATTTGAAGGTTCTATTAAAGTTTCACGGACATTAACGAGAAACGAACTCAGCACAATAGCATTTACGATGGACGGCGATCGTGGTCAGTCTCTTTGTTCTCTTATTTCTCTTTGGTGTACCAAGGAGCAAGTTAGCGTTTTGAAAATATGCTTTATTCGACTTCTTTAAATCCTTCCATGCACGCTGAATCTGAGACGAAGAAAGACAATGGTCGTTGAGTCGAGAGGAAAGAGATGGAAAAAAAGAGAAGAAAACTATTTTCTTTTGAATAAAGAAGAGGAATTCAGACAAGCTGAAAATCGGAGTAGAAGAGAAGAGAAATTTGATGAAGGTGGAATAAGAAGAAGAGATTAAAATGAAAAAAATAAAATTTTTCCAAGTATAATCTCCCCGATAATACGTAGATTAGCTTGAGAGAGTAACGAAACTATTGGCTACCTGCCATCGAATAGAACTGACTGTTTGACTGACTGGCTGATCAACAAGTCTCTTCTAGTCATTTGACAAGAAGAAGAATCAGTCATTATCCTTTGTTTGGAGTACAAAGGGTTTCCGACTTTCAAGCTATGGAAGGATAATATGATTGTCGTATTACAAACCATCTCAACTGTTTAACCTCCACTACTCATTCTTTTCTTTGACCTTTTCTTTTAGTCTCTTTTACTACTGTCAGTTTCTGATATATCTCTTATTAGTATCTGCTACTTCGTATCTTTACTATCTTTGAATAGGTGTTATTAAAAACATGTTATGAATACGATTTCTTTCTTGAAACTTTGCCAAAAACTATTTCCATTTACTCTTACGACCAGAAAGTAACAAAAAAGTTAGCGTTTATAGGAGAAACGATGAAGATACTTTGAATCTTGCAAATTTGTTCCGCACACTTTCATGTGTTTATTTTATCCAGAAATTTTCGAATACTAACGATAATACTTTCAAAATTAAATAGAAGAATAAATAAGATCAAAAAAGTCTTGGCTTTTTTTATGCCTATTATTTGAGCTTTTTTAATTAAAAATTGTTTGTATTGAAAATATTAATCGTAACTCTTGATAAAAAAGGAAATTCATCGAGAGTCATAAAACATGTCCTAACCCGTGGATAAAAGATCTACGACACGCGCTCTTATTTATTTCATCCTGTCACGCACGTCATTCCGATCTGCATTCACCCGCACGAACTTTAATCGCAGCTGCATCCACGAGCTTTGTTCGAATTTTGGAAAAAATGCTCGCGCGTCACGATTTTTTCTTGTCTTGAGAGGAAGATCCTTGGAAAAGAGATACGCACGCGAAGTACGTACGTCTTTTTCCTATGACGAATCGAGGTTCAAATCTATAGATCCATAATCGACTTACGTTTCGTTTCCAACCGAATAGATACGTCATTAATCGTTTTTCAATTTCTAGTACCCTACGAAATTTTATTGAAAAAATCGACATCGTATAAATACAACAGCTTATTAAATTAATGACAGCTGAACTTTAAATTTTAAATAATACACAGCCTAACAGAATTTCTATTTTTCAATATAAGATGACTCGAAGAAAATAGAATTCGATCGATCTTCTATTCATTGTTCGATGCGAAACGCATTGGAATATGATGACTTTTTGGTAAATCACTTATCTTTTGACCATTGGAACAAATTATTCTATGCATTTAATCTAGTGGACTAGCAAGCGCCATATGCCATAGGAAAAGTTGGAATAGTCAGTCAGTCAGTCAGTTAATCGGCTTCCGTTAGGACTTGCCGCAAATGACTTAACATTTTACCGACCAGAAAAAATCGCGAAACCACCTTATAATAACGCCTTAGTTATGGTATATAGTATAGAAACAACATTCATCATTTGTGGAATAATATTGGAGCACTACCAATGGAACCACTAGTGGATCCAGGACTCGTGGATGGAAGGTATACTGCAAAAGGATCGTAATAGAAAGAAAGGGAAAGTGTATAAGGGGTGGTAGTTCCTTTTTTCTTTCTGCCTAATACACTTATACATAGACACACACACATACACACAAATACACATATTTCCTTTCGTCCCTTTTTCTATCTCGCTTAACGATGCGTTTTATGCCGGCGTTAAAACGCTTTCCGCAAAAACTACCTCTGTTTCATCTAAAGCCAAACGTCGGAAGAAATAGAAGGAGGATGAGAATGAGGAAGAGGAGGAGGAGGAGGAGGAGGAGGAGGAGGTCGAGGAAAAGGAGAATGAAAATAAGAAAGAAAAAAAAAAGAAATAAAGTATAGAAAGAAAGAAAGAGAAGGAAAAGAGGCGTAATGATGTTAGGCGAAATGATTTACAATCTTGCTCTGGTCGGTCTCCTTTTTTATTCTTTTTTCCAAGAGGTGAGAACCTTTGGCTAGTCACGTGGCAATATTTCCGCCTATTGTCTCTATCATTTTACCGCAGACCCTCCGACGTGGTACGTTTGAGATAGAGACTGTTTCACCGAAATCCGGATGACCATGAAAAAAAAGAAATAAAGAAAAAAATATGAAGTTAGATTGAACGATCTAGATTGGAAGAAAAAGAATTTGTGCTTGTATGGAGAAAAGTTCTTTTTTCGTTCTTTAAATCATCAATTTTAATCGATTATTTTATCTAAGTACTTCGATATTTATAAAATTAATTTTTCTATCCTTCTATAACAGATAAAAGATTTATTATAATATTATTTGATTACAATTGAAAAAGAATAATAAAATACTACAAAATCAATAATTTAATTGTTCTATATTTTATACAATTATTTTACATTTACTTATTATATAAATTTCCAGTCGATCTAACAACAAAATCGAGGATCTTTCTTAAGAATCTACAGAGGCAGGTGAAGATATCCTCCAGCAATCTCGCGACTTTAGATCCTTCGGTGCATGTATAAAAGGATGTGCCGGCTGTTGCGCAAAGCCGTGTTCCAGGAAGGTACAAAAGTCCCAATATATTAAGTGCAGTCCTTTCGTCCTCGCGCGTAAAACGAAGAAGGAGTCGACGTATGCTAGAAATCTCGAGGGGGTGGCCCCTTAACAATAAGGACCCCTCTCGATGCGCATCAATATCTTTACGTCGAACGGCACATATTTTTTCACGATACAAATGACACCTTCTCTCTTGTAACCGATACCTGTGAGCCCTCTTCTCTTCCATCGAAATGATCCTTCTTTCTAAAAACGACTTTTTCACCCACTCGAAATACTGCGATTTACGAGAAGAAAGCAAGATTATTTCTTTTTTTCATCGCGATAAAAAGTCTGATTTAGAATGATGAATTTGTTAGAAAATGTATACGTTAGAATATATTTCAAAACTCTTCTTTGTGTATGAAGGGTTCTAGAATAAACATTGATTTTATTAAATAAATCTTTGTTTACTTTTATTTTTTATTTTTTTCCACAAAAAAATGATTAAAAACGTAAGAATATTTTCTTCCTTATATTATAAAAATGAATGATAACAATTCCAAACACGTTTGCAAGTGATGACAACATTGTGTTTTTTAGGTCAACATCTTGATGCATTTCTTGGGGACCATAAAGGTGTTACGAGTGCAATTGTCAGCGGCGCCATAATCGAAGATTAATCGTTGCTGGAGACGGTAGGGTACGGTGGGTGGAGATGGGGGTGTTAGAGCTGATCGCTAAAGTAAAAAAATGCAGTGAAAGGAAAGGAAAAAGATGGTATGCCGGGTATGGGCAGATCATTGGAGTCTTCGTCGCTCCGTTTTCCCTTTTATGCTGGGACAATTACTCAAAGATTAGAGCGAGAATTTGCGAGGTGAAGGCAAAAGGCATAGGAGGAGAGAAGGAAGGTAAAGCAAAGAACGGGGACAATCTCGCTCACTTGATCTTTACATTTACGAAGGGACCACCTCTCCCCTCCTTCTATTCACCGGCCACGATGAAATATCGTCGTCTTAGCGCGAAAAATCGTAAGGTAAGCCTCCTTTTTCCCTAGAAGAAGAAAGAAAGAGAGAAATATGAGGAAAAAGAAGAAGCGTGGATGGTCTTGAGAGAAGACATCGCGCTAGGTCTTTATGAGATTGCGGTGTCTGGAAAAAGAGATTTCAAACCTGCGAGAAAATTGATACCTGCATCTGAAAAAGAAAGAGAGCAAATAAGAGAAAGAAAACGTTCAATTCATTTATAGTGTGTGAATGGAATTAATCTTGTTAAAAAATTCATCTGATAAATTTCTTGAATAATCCTCATCAATGTTTTCCCGATCTCTTATGTTATTGCAATCTTAAAATGAATGAATATTTTATTCCATATATTTTGCTAATAAGTTAATTTTTTTTTTTTTTTAACTAATCAAACTTAAAGAGAAATTATTTCCTGAGACGGTTAGAATGAAAGGAAGTTCTCAATGGAGTGTAACTCTTCGTGCCTACCGGATGTTCGCATGCTCGTAAGCTGAGACAGGTCTAATTTCTTTGACGACAGTCTTCGAAGTAAGCGAAAGAAAGAGAAGAAAAAAGCATGAGAAAGGAGAAGAGGAAAGAAATAAGAGTGGGAAAGTAGAGTGAATAGTCGAAACGTAAGAAAAGAGAGAAAAATGTCAAGGGTGCTAGCTTAAAAACTTGACCAAAAGGAAAATAAGATAGAAACCGATTTGGAAGGAAACAACGGGACAGGAAATGGAAGTCGGAAAGCGAAACCTTTCATGGATGTTTCGCTACATGAATAAAAACCATATTTCTAATCTCAGCACAACTTTATAATGCTAAAGAAGCGTAAAATTGGAGATTACTTATTTGAATTACGAAGAGTACAAAATCATTCTGTAATAAATAGTAATAGCAAGAGCAAGTGAAAATTTCTCTCTTTCTCATACACACACTGTTCATACACACTGCTTCTCTTTCTCACATATGTTGAAAAACAAATGTTTCTTTTTGTTGACCCTAAAATCTGGAATCTAGTAAGTGTATCTTTGTATGAAGCCGAAACCGGTTAAACACGATGCAATATTATTCAAATAAAAATATATAGCAATGTATTTCTTTTTTACACTTAAATCAAATAATCTATTTTATTATGAATAATTTTTGTACATACAACAATACATATAGATCCGATTAAATAAATTGTGTGCGCGATGCAAATAATTTATCGGTTATACTTCTGAATATATCGTAACAAACACATAAACTTAAATCACAAAATATGTATATATATGAAAAAAAAAAAAGAAGAAAGAGTTAAAAAGAAAGAGAAAAAATTCTATGATTTATAAATGAGAAAGTAACAGTTTTTAGAAACCTTGACCTTACATCCATTTACAGGAAGAAAGAAAGTCGTATTTTTTCTCGCAGCGATGACACTATTATCGCGTTGCCAAGACACGAGACACTCCGAAGGGGGTTCCTCTATTCGAAGTCGGTAAAAACAAGCCTTTATTCCCGAGTACCATCCATTATGATCTCAGGTGACACCATTAGATGTTCTCAGGTCTTCATACAAGATCTACTCTTCGTCAAGGAGTCTTGCATCCGACCCACATTCATGAGTCACTACCTACAAATTTTCCACGAACTCTATTTAGCCTCTCATCGCGATAAGAGCACTCCGATTGAATGTTGGTATTGAAGTCGAGACCGAATAAAAAGACTAAAATCGACTTGTTAATTCTTTCACTTGGCTATTATTTAATATACGTTTCTATTTCAATTATATCTTTCACGACTTTCTTATTTTTTCCTACTATAGTATTTGGATCATTAAAGCAGTACTTTAAAGAAAAGTAAGTGTCACACAGTTTCTCCATATCTAGGTATATTGTATTATATAATACCAAGGATATACTAATTAGATGTAAATCACTAAGCATATAACTAGATATATAACACTAGACACATAAATAGGTATATAACACTAGATATATTGTATATATACTTGAGATAAAACAATATATCTAAATCCGAAATTTTCTTTGTCGACAGAAGTTTCCTTAGATAACTCTTCCTAATGAATCATTCATAGAATTAATTATCTACACATTGTGTGTTTTTCAAATGAGAATAAGTAATGGAAGGTTGGAAAAGCGGGAAACTAAAAAAAAACAGTTGGTTATCGGGGTAAGCATTTAAAAGTATCTCCTAATCGTCTAATCGATGGTCAGTCTGAACGGTCAGGAGACGGTCGTCGTATCCCGAACATTAACGCGACAGTTGCGTAAGTACGTGGTGGTTCCGTCGGTCTGTCAGTGGCCACTGGCAGATGTTGCGATGCTGGGCTATCCTAGTTCAGTATATACACACCAATGGCATCGACCTATGCTCGACCAAGCTTGTATTTCATGTCCACGCGTACATCATTTCCTCGGAGAACCCTCTTAAAATTCGAAATTTCTAACTCACCGGAAAAAGCGTGTCCACTTTTTCTCTCCTTTCCCTATTTTTTCCCTTTTTTCATCCTTTTTTTCTTCATATTCTCTTTTTTTACCTACTTCTTCCTTTTTTTTACAGTATTAGCATCATCGATTATACGAAACTACGAAATAATAATTTCTGCATATTACATATTCAATAAAAATATTTTATAATGAAATATAAATGAATTAATCTGATATATAAATTTGTTATTTAAAAAAAATCGATTTGTCCCATTTTTATATTTTCCACTAAAACTCATTCGTTTGACAGTTTACGAAGGAAAAAGTCGTATAATTTCCAACCAATATACGATTTATCGTTCGAAATAAAAGGAAAAAATTACAATATTCTTGCTACCTGCTGAGCCAAACACGATTTTCTTTTTTCAAATTGAAATCATTGGAAACTCATTGTTACAGAATTCTCAAACTATTGCAACAATCGCTTACAGAAATGGAAATAAGTGCAGCTCGTGGCAGTTTTAAACTGTAGGTATAAAGTTGAAAGGGTCATTTCTAAACGTTTTAGTGTGTATCAAATGACTGGTATAGGTAAGGGTTACAAACCATTTTTAAGAAACGATTGTCAATAAATCAAGCTACAATTTTAAGAATCGTACGGCAAAGTGATTAAAGTCGCTACCGTTCACGACTCTTCTTTTGAGGTTCTACAAAATCAAAACTACCCGACCATCGTTCGCCATTTATTGTCACTTACGATTAATAGTTAACCCTTTTACATGAACGTCAAAAAAATTTCTATTCCATTTATAATCAACAATAGGCATTCCAACGCATAACGGGGACAAGAACATACCAAAAATAGTCACGTATCGTAATAAATTGTCAAATAATTCTCTACCTACCTAAGACAATAATTTTTTAATTTATTATGTATAACATTATTACTTCAAAAAAATATGATGATAATTTATTCATAAACCAAAAATCGATATCACTTTATTTTTAAATCTCTGCTTTCTTGCTATTAAATTCTTGCATTGTCAGATTTCAATTTAATTGACTGTATCTCCATTATCACTCACGCGTAAATTCCTGAAGACTTTGACGCTCAGAGGGTTAATAAAAAGGAAAAGATAGTTTAATGGACAGAAATAACATACAATTAGATCTCGTTTTAGAGATAATGGAATTGAATAATATTCAAAAAGCCAATCAATCTTGAGAAAGAAAACTGAGAACTTTCTTCGATGGATCAATGCATCAACCTACCGCGATTCCATTGCAGCTAGTAATGGTCTTAATGTGACGTACATGATCGAAGAACATAAGTAAGTTGATCTTGTGAAATATCAAATTATTATCTGGAAAATAAATAAAATCTTTTATATTATATATGAATTTATGAAAAATTATGTTAAAATATATTTGGAAAAAAAACAAAAAATGATCGAACCGATGATGTTGAAATAATTACAATGTGAGTGGAAAAAGAGATGTATATATTTGTTTGACGTTGTAGTCGTCCGATGATGGTTCTGTCCACTCGACGTAGGCGGATTAAACGGGTGCGAGAAGAAGAAAAAGGAGAAAGAGTCGAGGGACACCGCAGGGATGAAATCCTGATCGCGTTTCACGAGCTGCCACCTTCGAATGTTGCGGCAGGTTCCATTAGCGCTACCTACGTTGGCTCTTCTCAAAAGAAAAACTTTCTTTCTCGCAGCAACATTATAGAACCCTGCCAAAACACGATTCTTTCTTGGTTACTCGATCCTAGTAGCTGAGGCCACGAGGAACGCGCACGGATCAAAGGGGTTTCAGGAAGGTTTTCCAATGCGATTACATCATAAAAGACACCCGAGATTTGAAGTCTACAACGAACATACACATACTTATCGAACCACATCCTATCAAGAAAGAAGACCATCCGTTCGCACCCGCTCGCTTGCTCGCCCAACCACCTTTCAAGAAAGAATTCTTTTCTCTTTCTCATTCTCATCCTCCTCTCACTCTCATCCTCCCTTCTATCTTTCAAAGGGTTTTCTACAGACACGAGCATATCGTCTTGGAAGAAGTTTTCAACGATACTCGAAAGGGACTATCAGGAGGTTTTAGATGTTTTTTCACTGTTCTATCAACTTACGATAAAACGCAAACACAAATTAAATCGTGCATGTGTTAAATAAAAGAATATGTACAATGTATTTAAAGAAAACTAACCAAATAATTGAAACACAAAAAATATGAATAATAGTCTGTAATATGTAGTTTTGAAATATTGTAATAATTCCTCTTTAAATTATCGTTATAGTTAACAATCAAAAACCAATTTAAATTTTATTGAAAATAATATCGATTATTAGAACCATTTAAAAAAAAGTCTTAGAAATAGAACTCATTCGAAGATCAGCTGCCAACCATAAATATCTTAGCCCTTTCAGTAGTACGAACTATACTGACCATATAGGCCACTCTGAATTATTGCATCCCGAAAGCTAAACTCTTTAAAGTACGGCTATCCCGTTGGCTTCATGGATGTTACTACCTCTTTAAAGTTTTTCTAAAAGTTTTGTTGCCTGGGATAAGTTATGGGCCCGGTGCGACAGCTAGAATTGGACAACGGACTTCTAGCAAGACGGACTATAGAATCTCAAATATAAAACCACAAGATTGGTTGATCTAGCATTGCAATTCACGTTGGATAAATTTTAATATTCTGAATTTATACTCAATTTAATTTTATTAAAATAAAAGTATTTTTAAAAACGTGTCATTATTTTATTAAATCGAGAATATTTATGTATTTATTAAAAAGAAATGGTATTATTGATTACTTTTTAAATAAACCCGTCTTATATATTCTTAGAAAACCTTTGAGAGGACAGCATATACCTTATATATTATATATGTATATTATATATGTATATTATATATTTACAATGAGTAGGTAGTATTTGTCAAAGGTAGCGAAAGACTTCTCTAGTAAATATCGTTATCAAGAGACAAGCTCAAACCAACTTATTTCACGCACTATCCGTGCTTATAGGACAGATACTATGTTTGTATTTATAAGAACCACCAAGATCGAAACAGAAAGAGATTTGAAACTTACGATGGCTCCAAGGGAACGCAACTTTTAATCTCCGGAGATAAAATATCAATTTTACCAAAAGTAAATTCTCGGAATTTATTTATTTTCTAGATAATTTTGTATTGACCCCCAAAAAACAGTATAAATGGTATATTTACACGTTGACTGCCGTGTAACAACCGATAGTAACAATACATAATTAGAATAAATATCGATACTGATAAATTTTTAAATAATAACATTGTTTTTATAAGAGTTTGTATGAAGAAAATAATAACATACAGAATATGCAAAAATAATTTTATTAGTACAAGGAAAATATGCATGACATGTAACGACGTTTTTTCTGTATGTAATTGCTTGATAAAATGCAATCTTTATCATTAAAACATTTCACTAAATAAATCGCTAACTTCATCCTAAAATCGGGAATTAATATATTTGTCGATTTACTTATTTAACACTATTTAATTTTTTTACAACAAAAGTAATCAGTAAAAACTCTTTTGCCAATTTCCAGTAACATTTGATAGTTTTTCGTAGTGGTGAACTATAAGCAGTTATTTGATCAGACAAATCAACTACAAATTTCTAAAAATTCTAATCTACTATCATTTTTGGACAGTTTGAAACAACTGATATTCACAAAAATGATCTACAGCGCCTCGAGGGTCATCAGTGACCTCACCACAAATAATGCATTAAACACAATTATATAACTCCCTTTATAAGCTATAAAAAAATTTCAACAAAATATGCATTCCATAATAAAAAATTCATGTTTGGGTGGCATGCAAATCACGTGAAATGCGCGCGGTAGTCAACTTATGAGAAAGATATTCTCATAAGAGTATCTAATATAATCATGTCAACATTGTTAGTATTTTTTAATCTTTTTTTAATCGAAGTACAATTTTATTTTCTTCAAAAAATTATACTATTGTAAAATGAATTTGTAGTAGATATATGAATCGAAAGAGATGTAATATTAGTATACGACACAGTACGAAATTCTCGTCGTGGGTCGAAAATCTTTTTATTCACCTTCTCAGTAGAGATTTTTATCTTTGGTAAAAGCTGAACTCGTGTGGAATTACTATTGCATTCTTCTTCCCCCTGCCCCTGCTCTATCGCGATGCCATGTCGGGAGAGTAGCTAGAAAAAAAAATTTATCTGTACCTATGTGAAAACATTATGCGTTGAAAGATTAAGTAAAAAGACAAAAAAAAAAAAAGAAAAGAAAATTGTACAAAGAAAAAAAAATTACTTAAAAATCGACAATTTTTTTATTTTATCGATAGAAAATTAAAAATTTAGTAAATACCACTCGGTCGAATGCGTAGCTATTGAATTTTCGATCGACAAATTCGAGCTCTAATTCTAATACCTCTCGAATTCTCAACACGACACGCCCTATCAATGTACCATACAATTATCTATCCATCGGTTCTTAAGAACTTGTGAATGGCAAGGACGTTAATACAAGGTACAAATGAGACTCGTTGCCTTTGGGCCATGATCATACGACTGAATGATTTTGAAAGCGAGAGATGATAGCGTACTGCGAGCTAACAGAACCCTCTCGCGTATTTTTCGAGATCGAAGAAGCAAAGGATTGAAGAGATGGAGTGTGAGAAAGCAACGAAGCATGCTCGTCTCGTTTCAATCGGGGGGAGAAAAAAAAGATTAGAATCTTTGAAGACACTTTTATATCAACTTCGATCACTTCTTTCTTATTGAAGCACTGTTGAATGACGATAAAGATCTTTGTTCCAAATGGAATCTAATACAACAAGAAACGAACTCTGATTTTTCTGAAATTTTTTTATAAAAATAAAAATCCAGCACACAGGAAGAGCTAATCGCAAAAAAAGTTCCTTTCCTGTATCGCACTTATTGTTCTCTAATCTTAACCTTTTGTCCAGAAAAGGGTATAGGTGAAAGACAGGTAAAGTAAGAAATGGACAAATTCCAACATTATCTAAAATATGACCATGAAACTATGAGATAATAAGAGAACATAAAATATGAATAACCTAAACTATCGCGTCTTTAAGTGTTATTTTTTATCTTTTTTCCTCAAGCGTAGAATCCCTAGACAATGTCATTTTTAGACAACTTTTTTTATATCTTCGTAAACGGAAATAGTAAACATTTTATAACAAAAGGAAAACATTATTTATATACTAGTTAATATAATAATTGTTCTACTATTTATTATGTTATTCTACTAATTCTTCTTCATTAAGATAATAATCTTCATTTAAGGCCTTACATACGTCTAGCAGTGTCAAAAATGCGCTAAAAGAAAAAAATTTTTGACAATAGGGATAACAATAGAAATTAATAAAAATAAATGGTGCACATTGTTTTTTATTGGTATTTAAACTTTATACAAAATTTTATTTTACTTTATTTTTACAAAAATTACTATATAAAAAATCACGTGATCCACAACACTAAGAAAAAAAAATTGCTCCACGGTCTGGATTATATCTAGTGTAAATTTTGATCGATCTACAGAATTTAAAAACATTCTTGTAAAATAAAGTTATAATTATAATTGTCGAGCCGAAATTTTGAATTTCGGAAAATTTAGCAATTTATGGCAGTTTAAAAAAAAAGTATGCGTTTTACGTCATAAATTTTACACTTTAATTATTTTTATAAAATTGTTAAATCAATGTATCCAAAATCCGGCTCGAAACAACTATAGAGAAAACGATTTTGAATATTTAAAAAAAAATCGCATTAAAAAATATTAAAAACTGTATGAGTTATCATGCGTACCGTGGTGGAAAAAGTAGTTTCGAGAAAAACGCGTTTAAAACAAAGGGCAGCTATCTGCGCGCACCAAACTCTCGTCGGGCAGTCACATTTTCTACCATAACTTTGGATCTATAGGGAATTTTTGCAATTGATTTTCACAGAAATAAGCCTAAAACTATAGATAACAACAATCTGTCAAAAAAAAAATCTATTTTAGAAAAATTCTGGACGTATATAAGGCCTTAAAGATATCAAAAGTCAATTATAAAAGCAGGCACCTGCACTCGTCCCGATTTTAATATTGAAAATAATGCATGAACGGGACAATTAAAACGCACCCTTGCCACTGCCAGGATTCTTTGAAAAAGAGCAACCTCGAGAATACGAAAGGATAGAAAATAATTACATTGACGTAATATTAGATAAAGCTACGATCGTTTTAACTTTCCACCTGCTTAATGTTACCGTATCGTCGGCATAAAATTATAGCTTTATGGTACTTGTTACGTGTCGAGCGAGGAGTGCTTTACGATCATCGATTATTTCCTTTTAAAGGAAACTTTGGATAAAAGAAGAGACGGATTGTAACTGTATAATAAAAAACGAAGGATAGATGATTGATCGGTCGATATAGAAAATGATTAATGACCCTTTAAATGTATTTTCATTTTGATAGGTAAATACCAGATCGTTCAGCAGTTTTATGGGTTAAGAATATATTTTAAAGCATCATAAATATAACGCAATTAAATTAAGTAGTTAGTAATCTTTATTTTATTGTTAGTTACGTAGCTGTTTTCTTATCATCGTATTATAATAAATACGTGAGTAAGCTTTCTGTCGTGATATGAATCCACTTTCACATTTTTGCATGAAAAATATTACTAAAATGACATTTTCGTTAATACAAATATCCATGATAATTTTAAAGCCTCTACTTTATCTAAATAATGCATTTTAAATACCTTATTTTTTTTTATTATTAAAGAAATATACAATAAATTTTCAGCAAGAATTATAAGTAAATATTGCTGACATGATACATAAACGTGAATTATAAATACAAGAGACATTACAATGATAAGTGTAAACATACAACACTTAATTAGCATAACAAAATTATTAATTAGCCAAATCTCGTTTCTAAGTAAGAAGGGTAAAACCTTTAATCTATATGTTATAGGGAAAGTGGGATCTGTGGGGATTAAGAGCTTTTCCTAGTCATTGCTCACAATGTCAGGCATTTTTAGGCAACGTAAGAAACATAAGATATGTTACGGACTTATCGGTCACAGGCACACATACATCCGCTATACTATACTATGTTATGTATGTGTGTGTCAGTTATCCGATAAGTCCGTAACATATCTTATATTTCTTATATTGCCTACTGCTTGGCATTGTGGGCAATGCCTAGGAAAAGCTCACAATCCCTGCAGGTCCCACTATCCCTATAACATATACACTAAATCAACATTTTCTAGCAAACTTTTTGCTAAAGGATTTAGATGCTTGGCTAAACGAAAGCTGTAGGATTCGCTGAAGTTAGCAATCTCTTCTTTTATTGTAGGAATTCTTAAATCTTTATGGATTCTTTCATTAGTTACATACCATGGGCCATTGCAAATGTTTCGCAGTGTTTTTGATTGGAATTTCTGTAAAATTTCTATGTTTGAGCTACCAGGACTTCCCTCCATAGTTGAATTCCATAAATCCATATAGGTTTTAGGATAACTTTATAGATAGCATAAACTTGGTTAGATACTCTGTCAATGAACCAATATAGCTTTCTTACTTTTTCCTTTAGGTAGGTTGTTTTGGATTGAATATGTTGTCTCCATGTCAGCCTTTTATCCAGTACCATACCTAAGTATTTGGTCGAATTTTTGGTTGGTATAACTGCTTTATTTATGCTCACAGGAAGACATGTGTGCTTACACTGTGTAAATGTTACATGCGTCGACTTATTTTCGTTTATATTGATGTGCGCTTTTGATACCATCTTTCTAGAGTATGTAGGTGTAAAATATCAGTCGCATTTTGAGGATTGCTGTCAGATGCTAACAGAGCTGTATCGTCCGTAAATATAGTTATCTTGTCCAAGGTTGGAAAATCTGTTTTGTAGATAGCGTACAGTAAAAGTTCGAGTATATTGCCTTGTAGAACACCGGCTAAGATTGACAGGCTTAGGCTGTGGTGAGTTGTTTTTGATATTTGATTATGAATTTCCTGTTTGTGAGGTAAGATTTAAGGATCAGATAAAAAGGATATGGCAGTGTTTATTTAAGCTTATATAGTAGTCCGATGTGCTACTCTTTATCAAAAACTTGGTTTATGTACAGGAATACTGCTGAACAGTATTTTTTCTGTTCAAGATCTTGTGATATCTTTCTAGTTATACGTTGAATTTGCTCAATTGTTGATATCACAAGTGTTTCATTCTTTTCTTATCAAGATTTTAGTAAAGTGAACGTTCATGTTAATGAAGTAGAGACTCGCCAAAGCAAGATCCTTACTTTATGATCAAGCACGCGGGGAAAAGATTAAGTTAATGTTTCTACTTAATTGTTACGATCGATCAAGTTTCATTTTGAATTGTTTTGTGTATTTATTATTTTATGTTAATTTTTATAACTTCTTCCATGTATTTCTCACGATGATAGGTTACATTAATATATGATATCGTTCAACGACACGTGTTATCGAAATGGCTCATTTGCTCGCGGAAGTAAACACTGTCACGCCCCCGATTCGAGTGCACGCACATGTATGACGTCATATAGGGAGCTGAAAATTAAATTAATACCATGATCTATCCCAAAAAATTATACGTGTCTTAGTTTGAATTCCATGGTGCAGATATGTGTATACATAATCATTACTTATTTTTTTTACTATTTAGTTTTTGTGAAATTTGAAGTATTTTATATCTTTTCATCGATAAGGAAAAACAGAATATAAAGAGACAAAGGAGGAAAAAAACAGCGGAAATTAAAAATAAAAGTTGGTGCAAAAGCGACAGAAAGGTTTACAATGCGGTCACAACAGGTTGCATAAAGTAAACAATAGGTTTGCCTATAGCAAAGAGTCCCTTTCTTGCCGATATAAACATCGGGATATCTTTCTAAGATTCTGAAAAGGATCATAGTGATTTAGTCATAAAAATACTGAAAGGTTTACCAGCAAGAAGAAAAGGTTAGTCATAATAAAGCAATAAAAACATGAAAGGGATAATAATCACGTTCACAACTTTTGCTTATTCAGAACCTTTTGTTGACATTTAAATCTATTTAACAAGAATATCAAATAAAAAAAAATTTTGTTAGAAAAAATATATTATAGAAAAAAATTTGTTGGAGTAATTTTTATGAAGTGTCAAGATGCCAACAGAATGTTTTTAGCTCCAAAAAGTGCAGACACGAATGGCGGATACTGACAAGAACCGTTCTGAATTGATCCAGCGGTTTTCCGTATTACTATCTCCCGGGAATATTTTGAAATGTATCCTTTTCCTGAGAAAATACGCAGTTAGACACGTCCGGGGATTGAAAATGACCGGATGAACGCAAGAGAGGGTAAAAGCAGGTCCAGCGCCACATGACACTCAGAATTACACTCGCCATATGAAACTTCACAGTAGGTACATTTGCGGTCGATTTTTCGAAATCTATTTTTAAAACACCAACTCACATATATATATATATATATTATTTTATCTTTGAATTATTTACTGAACGAAGAAATTATTTTCCAAGAAACGTCATCTTTTAACAAAATCTTTCGCATCGTTTATTTATTTTTCTCTTTCATTTCATCCTTTAAATAGAACGAATTCGAGAGAAAACATAGTTTCTTCTCGCTTTAATATCTCATATTATAATACCCTTTGTCTAGAAAATATTAATCTCAAATCTGAAATGCCCTGAAGCGAACGCTCGCTATACGATCTAGAATAAAAGTAAACGAAATCTTTAATATCTACTTAATTGCAGTCTGTTCTCATTACATTCGATGAAAGCTTCTTCGTTTAAAATACACAGGTAATATCGTTCTTATAGGAGACTTTGAACCTTCCCTTTTACGAACCTATGTTGGAAATATCGTATTTTACCTTTGGAAAATGGCCGTTTCGTATTTACATTTGCTACTTGGAAGGATTCTTTCTTTCAAAATACTCTTATCGAACTTGTTTACTTACTGATGTTTTATCAAAACATTGTATCTTTCAAGTTTTTATGATGTAAAACTTCTCGTCGCAAAACCGACAACCGACGACCGTCGACCGTCGACCGTTTCTAAAAAAAACACGTGCATGTATTATCGCCACGGTTACTTTTCCATAAAAAACGAAATATCCAATATAAGATAAATGTAGTAAATAGTAAGAAGATATGAAATTTTAAAAATAAAAATAGGGAGAAAAAGAGATTGTAAAAAATGATAATAAGATAAGTAATAGATATTGTCAAGATAGAAAAGAACTTATTTACAAAAATATATATTTCCTGCATAAAACTCGTACGAAAGGCTATAACGAAGGATAGAAAGTAACGTCATCTTTATTCCCACAGTCGAATAATACATCTCATGCGTCATCTTTCGATTTACCTGGAATAGACGCAGGTGAGTGACAATACGATTGCGAAAATCGTGAGTCAAAATTACGCAGCATTACCGGAACGATAACCCTATATGAAACTCCCACGGTTGATTCCTATTCAAATAGGACCGAATGATCGAAAACGAAGAAACGTCGAGGGATCATTGGACATGAGTTTGGAAAGGAGTGAGAGAAACGTATGTCTATCCCACGCTTCGCGCTTACGGATGAAAAAATCCATCTAACGTCCAACGACCTATGCTATCCTTTCACCTGAAAACTGCACTTTTTCAAAGGGTCCTGACCATTCATTGGATGGGGGAATGCAGGTATACCACCTTTCGATATTCTAGCATACCAACGTTTACATAAGAGGGCGAATTTTACTTGATGCTACGAGAAACGAACAAAATATTACCTTTAGAAAGAGTTGCGTTAAACCTTCGTCTCCTATTGCAATAGAACGGGTTAAATCCGAGGAGAATACACAAATCGATCAGGGCACAATGTTTGCTTAACATTTCTATCCAAATGGTTATTTGAACGTGAGAAATATTGTGAAAAGTTATTTTAGAGAAAATACTTCTTCCCTTTATCAAGTCCAAGAAAATAAGAATTTTATTATTTTAAGCATATAATTAATCAAAAAAAAAGTTAATCAAATTTCTCGCATAATCTACATATATTCCAATAATTATGAAAGATAACTAATTCTAAGTCAAAAACTGAACAAATTTCGTTTATAATGATTTATATTTTAAAATAAATAAATTTTTTTTTTTATTATTAATAGAGGAAAATATAAAATCAATTCTTAGCCGAGAATTATAAATAACAAAATAAATAATAAAAACAAATTTTTTAACAATTTGTTTTGACCTTTCATTAATCCGCTTTCAAAAATTATCTGCATAAATAGTAATATCGTTATAAACCAATTTTTTTCAGATTATCCTTGACGTTGTGGAAAAAGAAAATATGACATGAACCACACGAGTGGTGGGCAAAAGTTTGGGGATGTACGACATGCTGCATGCATCGTACCGGATGTGAATACGGTCCGCACGCAAGAATTTCCTCGAAAATAACGTGTCCGAGTAGCATCGCTTATAGCTCCTCTATGTTTTGCAACTGTAAGCGTGGGAAGATAGTCCACCCTACGCCATTCTATATATTTCCACCCGCACCCCCCACTTCTTTTTACCTGTTTAAGGGACTCGTCGAAGATGAAATAGTATCTAGACACCGGGGGAATGAAATTAGACGGCTTAGCATTCAGGATGGATGAGGGGCCTTTCGGACTGCTTTCGATAATTTTCTAAACTTAATTCCCTTTCGCAACTGACCCTTCGAGAGACTCCCTTCGTAAAGGGTGTATGATCATATTGTACGCTTTTTGATGCGCGCCAGTAATAGGATTTCTCTCTAATCTACGATATATCCTCTATCGATATTACTAAATCGATATATATATATATATATATATATCCTCCGAAGGAATGTCCCTTAAAATGCTTCCTTGCTCTCGATTTTCCGCTTCTACGATTCACCACTGTGCAAGAGAATTTACTATCGAGAAATAGGTATTACGAAAAATAGAGAGAGAGAGAGAAAGAGAGAGAGAGAGAGAGAAAGAGAGAAAGAGAAAGAGAAAGAGAAAAAGAGAGAGAGAGATAGTTCTGTTATTAATAAAATTCTTGACGTTACTTCGATAAGCGATGAATACTCGACAAACGTTTCGATGGTGACAGTGACATTTATGATAAATTCAAACTATAACGTCTATATTCTAATCTCTCGTCCGTATCTGTCAGCACGTTTTTCGATGATTCCAAGCGGAAAATCGACACCTAGAAGAAGAAAGCGTACACCTTCTAAAAAAGAGGGCGCTCTATTTTTAGAAATATCCGTAGAAAATATTCCATATTAAAGCATTTCCTCTTTGCGAACAAATATGACGTTATCTCGAATCTCGGAACGTCGCTAGTCTTACTAGAAAAACGACTGGTTCATCTCGATCCTTTCGTTGAGTAGTCGGAAAAGGACGACTTCCCACGACATCTACGTACAGGTAGAATTTTCTGGGTTCCTATAGGATTGTGTTTCACAATTAACAAATATAATATTACTCAACCTACGTCCGGCCACTGCTTGACCAATCTCACCCTCCTCTTCCTTATTCGATAAAGGAAGAGCGAGTAAAGCTTTTTCATTTTTCAAGAATTCATTGGTCGCTTCTAGAAGGACGGAAGGGCATCGATTGCGCAAATACAAGAGATCTGCTCCTTTTTCCTTCTTATGAAAGGAAGCTCTTCAGTATCGAATTACTTGCCTGTGCAACGAATCTCGAGTCGTTTCTTAGATAAAAAAAAAATTTCAATAATACTCTCCCGATATGAACGTAAATAAAAATTTAACAAAATATTATAATTGAGATATTCACTGACCATAAGAGAAAAATTAAATGAAAAATCAATTATAAAAGGAATATTTTTAGAAAATCTTAATTCAATACTGTAAGTACGCGATTTCAATCAATACGATTGTTTGACAAGAAGAGGTAAAGTGAAAATGAAAAAATTAAACAGCATTAATAAAATACCGAAAGATTACGATACATCGACGAAATTTTTACTTTCAGATATGTAGTACGCCAATCAAAACTAGTAACATACAAAATTCAATCGGCTTCGCTTGAATTTCCTTTACGTAAGATTATTAAATACACCTAGTTTAACCTAATCTTCGAACATTTTAATAATAATCTATCTGTCTTAAAATAATCAAGATAACATAAGTTATGATAATGGAAATTATCCTTGATCATGCTTTTCTATATTTTTATTTACATTGCGAGAAGTAATTTTAATAAAAAATATTTTAATAAAAAAAATTTTATCAATAATAATTTTTTTTAATATTAATAAAAAAAAATTTGTATGATAATATTTTTGCAAATTTTAATAACAAAAATTTTGTACTCATTATCTTATATAATTGTTTATTTAACCAAATATAATATTTAAACAAAATTATTTTCGTATATAGAAGGAGTTGAAATATAAAATAAGCAAAGAAGACAAGAAAATTCGATATTATTATAATGAAAAATATATATAGCAAGTCGAGTACCTCTCGTGGAGTTAGAACAAACAGTGTATGCTGTGATTACACCATGTAACAAGAGTTAGTCTTGTAAGAAGGTCCTACTCATACAAACCTTTCTAACTTCATACCTTTTTCTTTTATATGCTCATTTTCTTTGGTTTATCCACCTTCTATTTGAAATCCGAATGTTCTTTATGTTAGCACAAAGGTACTTATACCGTTTTACTTGTCCATTCATTATACAGTCCTTTTCTTAAACCTTTTCGAGAGTATTTTGAGAATTAAGTTGTTATTTACCAATTCCTTTTGTTCAACTCTGTGTCGTGTATTGATTGGTCGAAAATGTAAAATGAAGGAACTATAAAAATAAATCAGTCAGCGTAGATAAAACTATTATCTATTCTAAATATATATTTTTTAAATAAAAATTAATTTAAATATGGATTTATATATTAGAATTTACGTAATCGAGTTAACAAGTTTTGAGACTAACATAATATAAGAACCATTTTTTCGATCAAGCTCACTTCTATTTAAAAATTAAAAAATCAAAAATGAAACATTTAAATATAAGCATTATTTTGGCAAAAATTTATAAAAAAAAAACAATAACTGAAAATAAATTATCTACAATAAAAGAAGGATAAATTTATCATTCGATCTAATAGATAGATGTCTCTGCTTGTTCTAAAATATCTTGATGTGATTCATTTAAACAATATTATTATTTTTATATATTTTACATTATTTTAAAATTTGTTACAAAGGTACAAAATATATTGCGACGCCCCTGCAACTATCTCAACACAACCCTGGCACACCAGGGAGGCGCAGCGCAAAGTTTAGGAATCGCTGGGTTAGGTCGTTTGATGACTAAGGATCCATCGTTTAACGATCCTTTTCTCAGATATTGCTCCAACGGTGAATTCTTTCTCCCATATCCAAAATAACCGCTAATCTTTAGACATTTTTCAAGTCATGTCTTGGTTTTGTTCGACATTTCATGGGGCCTGACTTTACCTCGTGAGAGAGGCTTAAAGAGTTAGAAACTCTTAGTCGATCTAGCCGCACCCAAAATGCATTAAACCCTTTAATGGTTTTTTTCTTATTTTAATATCCTTCTCGATCTAGGAAAATCAACATTTCTATTGTTATTTTCTATTTTATAGAAATTTCAATCAATCTTTACAAATTAACTATGGATAAAATATGCAATAAGTAATTTTAATATTTTGACATTACAAAATGTTTATTTTGCAGCATTATAATTTTTTTATTATAAAATGTATATCATAATTTAAAATATTTGTTTTGTTGAAAAATGCACTTTAAGTGAAATAATGTTTGATTTTAATATTCGAATACTTAGAAATATAGCAATTTACCGTTAAGCTAATTTTATTTGTTCGTATAATTATAAGATTCTAGGCAAAGAAATTTTATTATACTACAAAAAACAGAACAAAAAACAATTACCATATGCTTCTCGAGCTTGTCTCACTGCTGAAAATTTGAAAAATCAATTGAATAATATCAAAAAAAATTAGAAAAATATTATTTGAGATAAATTTTATATATACGAAAAAGGATTTGTGTAGACCTTCATTACTTTCTTACTTTCAATTTGATATGAGTACTTTATCCATTTGTTTTATTTCTTGCTAAATACAACTTTTGCTTATTTTTGAAGATATAATTTTTTACGCAAAATAACAAATTTTTAACATTCAAAAAGACGTTTCTAAATAGACGATCTCTGAAACTAATAATCATTGTTTATTCTAAGATTGATGGCTTCTTACGAAGGTCAAAACTTGGACTGTTTCTTTTTATTGGAGTCACTTAAAAAAAAAATCCGCTCGATGTTTAGAGTCAACAAAGCTATTATGTAATCGGACGATATTTTTTAAAAATACAATAACATAAAAAAATCGTAAAAGTCATCTCTAATTTGAGCGTGACCTAAGCATTGTATAAAAAAGAAAAAGACAAATGCACTCTACACGAGTTTTTTGAAACTTAAAAATGTGTATCACAGCAGAATTAGAAAGTGTCCAAAAAAAAGCAATTGTGTTCGAGTTTTCTACGTAGGTAAGCAAAAGAAAGTTCCGAGAGAACTATCTTCGAAAAAGATAAAAAGAAAGGAAACATAGAAACAACGTTTCAGTCCGATCGAGATAGAAAAGATCTTCAAAAACGAATGTTTCTTTTCTTGCACTCATCGTTATCTCCTCGATAACTTTGAAAGAGGACTAGGGAACTGGTTATTTGCGGATTTTCGAAAAGAGTCCATCTCCGTCATGTAGGTGTAGGGTAGAAGTAAGAAGAGCAAACAGGCAAATATTGTGCAGCCGTTGTCGCAATATTATCGTTCCGAAAGGCATGTGAGTCCACGCAGCAACCAGTCGAAGCGATACGCTTCTTTGTGTCTGTTCCTACTCGAACTCGTCCTTTCCATTCTCATCTTCGTCCTCGTCCTCGTCCTCTTCCTCTTCCTTATTCTCTTCCTCGTTCTTTTCCTCGTTCTTTTCCTCGTTCTTTTCCTCTTTGTTCTCGTCCGTCTTCTTTGGCGTTATGGCCCGTAGGCTTGCAAACAGATAACGCGAGACCCGAGTGGTTTAAGGCCTAGGTTTGTTTGATTTTGAGCTTACGTAGATATACCACGTGTGTAGCTCGTATTATAGAAACGCGCGCTGCTTGTATAGGATCACGGAGAAAACTCGTGAAAGAGCGGAAAGAAAAAGAAAACTTATCACACCTTCGCATTTCTCGCTATAATTTTCTTTTAGCAAATAGTCAACCAATTCGTAAATCGTATTTCGTCCAACGGCATATATTTTCTTTTCTTCTATTTTTCCTTTCTTCTAACCTTTTTTTATTGATATCCTTGAAAAAGGAAAAAACTGAATCTTTGGGCCTCGTTCGAGCGTGAAAGTTTAAGCAATGTGCTCGATGTTATGTAATAGCGACTTTCTTCTTTTTGTTTTCTTTAACAGGCGTAAAAATCTAGACCAAATGCGTCGAACGTTTATAACTTAAAGAATAGTCCTCTGAATGATTTGTGAGTTCCTTATACTATGCAGGCTATAAAACGTTCTTGACCACCCATTGAATCAATGTTCGTGTGTAAATTAATACGTGAAAAGTGTAGCAAGGTCAAAGAACTGGAAGACGATTTTTAGAAACACAGTACCGCTACTTTTTTTTTATGTTTTCAGAAAGGTAGAACTTCTCGAATTCCTATGTAGGATAGAAACGTGAAAAATGCTCAGCGAACAAAAATATTTGTGCAATTAAAGTGAGAAAAATATTTCTAATGGAACGTTCGATGTTTGATGATATTTTTTTCAAAATTACTTTGCGATTAATTTTCCACTAGAATATGACAGAAATCGTCGATCTCATAAAACTGAGTAATATGGATTATATCGAAAGCGAATGCAACCTCGTGTTGCGACAGAAATATCCGAGAAGATGAGATCGACACGTGCGGTCTTAGAAAGGGTAGAAAATTCGTTGCAACTTATTTTGTAATATCTTCTTCATGACGATATTGATAATCGGAAAAAAATATCACCGAGGATAGAACTCGAAAATTCACGACAAAAACATTAGTTACGCTTTATATTACAGTTAGGTCAGTTTTATTTAACCTATGTTTCCAAAAAAAATACCATAAAATACAAAATGAAAAGAAAAGTTATAGAAAGATCATAAAAAACATCTTGACGTGTCGATGGTTTAGTTAGTTTGCCCTAAAGTAGCCAAAGAAGAACTAAAGTAATAGAGCATGCAAATTCAGCGATTCTATCTAGAGACGATCCTTTAGAAAAATTATAGAATTCAAATAGTAAATGGGGCCTCCCACTGGAAGAAAGGTTAACTTCTAATGCTACAGGTTCTAGATACAATGCTCGCGATACATTTTTCATTTGAAAATAAAAAAGAAAAGAAAGAATTTCTTTCTTCCTTCCAATCTCCCTTTACTGTTGTTAGACTAAAATTACAAAAAAGACAAGAAAACCGGAGAAAGTATGTTAGAAAATATAACTGTGACTTTGAAAAAAATCTAATAACATGAAGTAAAAGTTGTTTACTATCGTATTATTGGATATTAAATAAGTAAATTTACTATTTTCTTTATTATTTTATAATTAACTGCATATAAATATTAAATTTTACCTTTTGTTTCTCTCGATGGGACCACCCATTCATGTTACTAAACGTGCCCACATTATTTGACTTTAGTGATTGACCGGGAAGTAATAATCCAACACAGCTAAGTCGTTTACTGTATTATATTTATATAGAAAATAAATAGTAAAATATAAATCTATCGAGAAAATACGAAAGAAGGAAGATATCGAAAAGAACTCTGACATAATATAATATTATTCGCCGTAATATTATATTCGTACTTTTATAAAACTGGAAAAAGAGAATACATTCGGTTCGGTTACTATACTCTTCATCGGGAATATGAACGTCATTGTCGTAGAAAATCTCTTTACTCTTTTGAAAAATAATGGCTTATTCCCTTTACTAAGAGCTTCGATGATACTATATATTATAGCATCGTTACATCACTATCCTGTATATCAAAAATGTTTTATGTGTTGGTGATCAATAGGAATGAGAGAGAGGAAAAAAGTAAAAAAAAGGAATAAGAAAAAGCGAGACAGAAGAAAATGCGTATGGTTCTTGCTTTTTCTCCGCGACATTATGCGGTTTATGATCGACATATAGACGGAACAGTAGCCGTTATAAAGTGAGACATGATCCTTGTTACGACCTCGTAAAGAAACCTTTTAACGTGTCCACCTCGTACTTCGATTCGAAACGCAACACAACTCGAGCCATCGAAAACGCATAAGACACGTACTTGTTAGCCAATAGAAAGCTTCCAAAAGCTGTAGAAAGATTTTCATTTTTGTTCATAATTTAATCTATTTCTATCAATATCCAATGGTGCATTCTTTAATAATATACTATACTATAAAAATTTTAAATCAAAGTTTTATATGAGATTATCTTAATTTAATGAAAATTGTTTAATTATTATATCTTCTTTTTCTATATATACTAATTTATTTTAATTTATTATAATCAATATCGGTTTATGATCTGTACAAAAAATGGAGTTTTGAAATTTTTTAATATAATTTTTTATTAATACGGTAATATATATATATTTATTATAAAAGCTCTGTAGCATATATATATCCATTGAATATGAAGCAATGACAAAACTATGATTTTTTTTGTTCATTCATTCATCTTCCCTTACTGGTCCTACTTTTTGACGCGCTTGTCAAAATAATATTTGTCTACCTTCGGGAAGGCTTCGACGAGGGCTTTGTCGCTTATACGCACCAATACTCCACCCACATAGCTTATGAGAGTTATGGGTATTATGATTGTCATATTTTGTCAACTACTTTTTTCTGTGACAAAAGGGCTGCCACCGAGGAAAGTTGACAAAACCTAACGTTACATCGAGCATCCCTTTCTCATAACTTCGGACTAGGATCAAACATAATATAGTAGCACGTAGATGGAGTATAAAAGTTGAAGCCGGAAGTTTCGTTGGTTCTAAATTCGATATGTCATTCCAATATATGACATTGTGGTTTGTCAACCATCGAAATTTTTATCTTCTCACGAAGATCCTTTTTTCCTATTTTCGATATGCTCTTCGCGGTATTCATTTTTAATTTTAGGATTCGCTGGAATTTTACGTATTTAAAAGTGTCAAAAATCATGATTACAATACCAAATAATATCAACGAGTCGAAATATTTCGAGCGCTTGTAAGTAGACACGATTAATAAATAAAATAAATATTCTGTCAAAAGCGGGAAGATGATTAAAAATTTGACGAAGAAAGGAGTCGTATCAATAACTTGCATATTTAATGCCGTTCTACGTCTAGGATACTTCAATACCACCTGGAAATTAGCTGTGATAATGCTCATTCATAAACCAGGAAAACAGCAAGTGAAGTTACGTCATACCGACCAATTAATCTTTTATCTGCTCTGTCTAAGTTATTTGAAAAAATGCTCATTCTTCGCCTCCACGCTGAGCTGGACTCTAAAGAATTCCCTGATCATCAGTTAGGATTTCGAAAACATCATGCAACAATTGAGCAAATTCAACGTATAACCAGAAAGGTATCACAAGATCTAGAACGGAAAAAATACTGTTTAGCAGTATTCTTGGACATTAGGTAAGCCTTCGATAAAATGTGTCACCCGGGACTGCTATGTAAACAGAAAAAAAGTCTGTTATATTATTCTATCTGTTATATTATTCTATCTGATTCTCAAGTCCTACCTCACAAACAGGAAATTCATAATCAAATATCAAAACCAACTAACCACAGCCTATCAATCTTATCCGGTGTTCCACAAGGCAGTATACTCGAACTTTTACTGTACGCTATCTACAAAACAGATTTTCCAACCTTTGACGAGATAACTACAGCTACATTTACGGACGATACAGCTCTGTTAGCATCTGACAGCAATCCCCAAAATGCGACTGATATTTTACACCTATATATTCTAGAAAGATGGTATCAAAAGCGCACATCAATATAAACGAAAATAAGTCGGCGCAAGTAACATTTACACAGCGTAAGCACACATGTCTTCCTGTGACCATAAATAGAGCAGTTATACCAACCAAAAATTCGACCAAATACTTAGGTATGGTACTGGATAAATGGCTGACATGGAGACAACACATTCAATCCAAAACAACCTACCTAAAGGAATAAGTGAGAAAGCTATATTGGTTCATTGGCAGAGCATCTAACCAAGTTTTTGCTATCTGTAAAGTTATCCTAAAACCTATATGGATTTATGGAATTCAACTATGGGGAAGTCCTGGTAGCTCAAACATGGAAATTTTACAGAAATTCCAATCAAAAACACTGCGAAACATTTGCAATGGCCCATGGTATGTAACTAATGAAAGAATCTATAAAGATTTAAGAATTTCTACAATAAAAGAAGAGATTGCTAACTTCAGCGAATGCTACAGCTTCCGTTTAGCCAAGCATCTAAATCCTTTAGCAAAAAGTTTTCTAGAAATCTCGAATCTAACTCATAGGTTGAAAAGATTCTACTCTTCCGATCTTGTAATAAGATTCGGTTAACATCTAATAATAATAATAGCTATATATATTTACGCTCATCATTATAATGTTTTCTATATTTACAATTCATATCAATGTATCACGTCATCTTATATTACTCATAATTCTCGCTGAGAATTTTTTGATTATAAATTCATATAATTATAATAAAAAAAAAAAGAAAGAAAAAATTCTGTCAAAAAATGTACATATTTTCCAATCGATACATTTTTAATTGATTTTGTTCGATCTTCTAGTTCTATTTTCACGTGATCACGCACGCAGCGAGGATCATTAAACTCCATCGCATGTTACTTCGTTTCTTTCAAACATCGTAATGAACTGCAGCACTGAATCAGACGAAAATAAAAACAATAATTTGTCGAACCCTACTGAAATTAAGCACATCGATTGCACGAGGGTGCAACTGGCAAGGATTACAACCCATACAATGGACGATTCATAGTATTCTAGATCGAAAAGAAGAATCTACTACTACTACTACTACTAAAATACATTATTTCGAATCGTTCATGAGTGTACATTGGATCACTCAATCAAAGGAAATGAAAAGACGCAAATGAAGATTGCTCAAAATAGGTGTTGACTGTATAGATGGAAACTATTGTGATGTTTGATAGTATTGGTTGTCTTAATTAACTTCGAATACGTTGAAATGAACCTGCTGTAATTAAGGACAAATATATCTATTCACTTCGATAAAAAAAAAAAAACAAATATAAAATGTTGTACTCATTACAAATTAAACCAAAAAATACAAATAAAAAGGTAGATAAGAGAAAGTAAATTTTGGAATCAGCAGGAGAATTCATATTTTTCCAGGTGGCAGGTGTGAATTAAGCGGAATATCTCTAAATATACATGAATCCACAAAGCAAAAGGCAAGCGTTTCTGCGGAGGGCCAGACGCGTTGCAAATCAAGCTGCTCGTGAAGAATCCCCTTTTTTTTCACGCCCTCCGCCTCTCACGCGCCGATGAAAAATGTCTCGAATCATTATTTTCCTGGCCCTCGAAACCGCCAGGATGATCGTCGAGCCACTAGCCGTTCATTCCTCTGTCTGTCCGTCCTTTCGTAAATACATTCGTTCGTCCTCTCGCCCTTTTCTCATCTCCCTTTTTCCAGCATCCAGACGGATCGACGGTGGTCGGCGTTGCGTTCGAGATGAAGGGAAAAACCGAAACCATCCCGGCTAATAATTATTATCGACGGCAGGCGAGTGCGAGTGCGTGACTATGATAAATCTACTATGGCTACTCGGAATTTATTACGCGGCTGGCGCGAATGCGATTTCGCTCCCGCCGTAGTTATTCCTACAAGTTCGAAAAGGAAAGTACTTTTTGGAAGGGTGCCTATCGAGTACGATACGACAGGGGTTGTCGGGGGTGGCCGTGGTATTCGACCAATCGAGTTCACCACACGGTAATAAAAATATTGGGGAAAAACATCGGCATGGCCGTCTGTCTCTTTATGGTTGGTATACGCATATGCGAGAAGATTTTTCACCATTTTCCGAAATCCACAAATGAAATCATGTTGTGATTCTTTTGTGGTTTGTTTTTCCAAAATATAAAATACTTTATTCTTGAAAAAAGAGAAACATTATTTCGTAGACTTTTTAACAAGATCATTTCATCGTGTAACAAATGAGATATATTTGTTCAACTTTATCCTCAATAGAAAAAGATAACGGACTACACCTTTTTCTACCTCTTTTTTCTGTTTCCGTTCATGAAAGCTTTTAAGCGGTGACACTGAAGGAAAAATAACCACCGAACCAAAACACCGGACTTAGTCCAAGAATCTCACTTTGCAACGTGTTCACTAGAATGGCCCTCTTCAATCTTTTTCCCTCTTCGCACGCTAAATTTTTGTCCAAGCTCGTTCCATTTCAAAAAAAAAAAAAGAAAAACTGACTCTAGGAACGTACACACGATGGCATATATTACATCCTCTGTCATTTTTTTTTCTCCATCGACACTTCCACTTTTTTTCTTCCTTTTTTTCCTTCATTTTTCCCCTCTATTCCCTTCTCTATCGATACGAGAAGACCCCCTTCCCTTATATAAAAGCTTCGAAGATCGTCATTGCCTTGTCTTTACATTGGCATCGAACGCGTGCTGAACACGAGCTATAAGCTTGCCTTTTTTCTATCATCCTTTTCCTATTTTTCTTCCGTTAAGTTTAGGAAAGAGGGCAAGAAAGAAAAAAAGAGAAAAATCGACAAGATATCCCCTCCTTCATTTTATCTAAATTCTTTTCTTTTCATTCTCCTTGCGTTCAGGATCTCTGCTGTGTATTTGGCAATGGACCGCACGAGCGTGCGTCAGAAGGCGGATTATACAAGAGAAGAAAGAAAGAAAAAAGGAATTCACAATGAGGCCCTATTATTATCGAGGTGGCTGGTTCAGGTAGATACGTTCTCTTTTGAAACTTTAAAGATAAGAGTACTGTCTTAACATCGAACAAAATGAAGAGAGGCTATGCTACATTTTTCCATTCATTTTGACCTAGTTCTTATTCCTTGGAAATAAATAAGAAATATTGTATAAAAATAGTTTTATTAAATATGTTTGTTTTTTCATTTGCAAAAATAAATATCTAGTAATAAGAACAATGAAGAAAAACGAACTCTCGAGTGTAATTGTCTTTGCCGTCCCAAAGGATAAACGTTACGGATGAAAGAGACGTTATTCTCGCATTACGAGCCATGTTTTCGTGAATGAGTAACTTAATCCTATTTTCTAAGGTAGACAATAAAGAACCACCATCAGCATCACTACTATCGTTGGCGTGCGCGGGTGTGCCCCGCGCAAAAGAGAAGGTATTAGCTACCAAAAGCCAGATGCTTCGGCGGCATTAAAAAAAAAAAAAAACAAGACAGAAAGAAAAAAAGAATAGGAGGAAAGGAGGAGGAGAGAGAAGCGCGTGCCAGGATCGAACAACTAAAAATACTAGAACGCCCCTCATGAAGAACAACCACGCCCGCTATAAATGTCTGGTCGAGCACACCTTCCCAACTGAAAACATCTTAAATACCTTCGCTTCTCTAAGGACCCTCTTGTCTTTCGATTTACGCAATAAATAAGCGTCCTTGATTCCACTAATTAGTAAGAAACCGATTCATCGGTGCGGATCAATGAACATAACTCGAATATTTGTAGACGACTAAAAGAATCTCTTTTCAATCTCTAATTAATGAAGAAAAATTCGATAAAGTTTGTCGGTATCCGTGCATCGATAGATCGGAAAAATGAAAATAATTAAAGAATAACTAATAATCAAATTTTGTCATATTATAAACGAACCATTAATAATTGTTCTAAATCAATTCATTTTTAAATGATTTGATAACTTTGTTCAATCGAATTTACGTTATTTTTTATAAAAGCTATTAAAACGGCGAAAAAAACTAAAAGAATTTGATGAAAGAGTATACTTACGGAAAAGATCCTTCCGTTGATTTTATTTTTCAAGTAATCGATTTTTCAGGTTAATCTTGATGAAGAAGAAACTCGTTGACGCTATCGTTGGTCCAGCAGTGGATTGAAGAGTAGCATAGAACTTCTTCCTTGTTATAAAGTCACGAAAGAATCCCCGCCTTCTGTTCTTCTAGACTCGTGCGATCGTCACCTATAAAAAAACATCTTCGATTCTCGTCGTCGACAGGAGGGCCAAAGAAGAAGAAGAAAAAGAAGAGATATACAAGAGGAGCACGTGCCGATGACACATTGTCTCCCTATTTTTCCCCTTCTTCTCCACGTGTTACCTATCCCGTCGATGTCGGTTTACATATTTTTAACCATCTTTTTTTCTCGACCATCACCCCTTGGGCACGCTTTCGGCGCGAGTTCTCTGCTTTTTATCGAGATCTTTCCGGTGTGAATATATATATATATACATCTCTTTCTTTCCTTCCTTCGTGTTATCGTGTATCCTCTCTTTTTTTCTATGCTCCACACCCCGAAAAGTGGATATTTTTGTACGGGCCAAACTGACGAAAAAAGCGCGGATTCGTTACACGAATCGCATCGAGGGTGCAAAACGACTGAAATTTGAACGCGAGAAGGTTACGAAAACGGGAGAGATAGAGAAGTGTGTCCGTGTATGTATATATGTGGAAAAAAGAGAGAAATAGAGAGTGAGAAAGAGGGAGAGAAAAAGTGAATAGAAAGAAAATCCGGACTAAAACATGAAGAGTCGCGAAGGGAGAACGAAAACCGCGCATCTGCGTATGCCCATACTAGAAAGAGAGAAAGAGAAAGAGAAAAATAAAAAGAGGAGAGGGTAGTGAAAGGAAGGGGCAGGAGAGGAATAGATTGCAGAAGACTCGATGAAAAAGGGGGAAACGAGTTACGCTGTCTTTCTCTCAAAAAAGTGGAAATTTTGCGAAAGCAGAACGAGGGAATGTAGAATGGGATTCGATATGTACCCTTATTATGCTTTCCACACATGCTAGTGGAAAAGAGAAAAAAAGAGAGAAAGAAAGAATCGATATCTCGAATCCTTTTATCGAAAACATATCACGCGAAGATCATAATTTATCTCTTCATGCTACAATTTGAATCGTTATAAACGAATCTCTTTTATTATTTATCTTTTCGTTTAATTTCTATTGAAAAATTATATGTTGCAAAGCAGAAAAGTATACACGCTCATTATAAAAAAAATATTAATAAGTATTCGTATATTATCGACAGACATTTCGTAAAGAGAAGAAATATACTTATACCTTTAAGGTGTTATACATCGAAGATACATACAATACTTTATGATAAAATTTTAGTAAAGGTTTTAACGTGCAAAAGCGTTAATCCATAAACTATTATAATAACGCGTAGTACGTTATCCAGCAGCCAATCAAGTATCCGAGCAAGCCTCGAACTGAGTTTATGTGCCATAAAATAGGAATTGCTGCCAAGTCAGAGTTTCCCTCTGATATACAAGTATATACGAAAAGGGGGAAATAAGGAATGAGGGAATAAGGGGGAAAGAGGGGAATAAGTTTGCTATAAGTGTTTCTAACGTTTTTCTGTGTGCCAAAACCAAGCCGCAATTTATTTGCGATCGAACTGCCAAAGTGCAACAATACGAATCTAACGTCATTCGAGAGTAAAAGTTGTTTTTAACGACGAGTCGTTTTTTTTTTTAATTTACTATATATAGAATTGAATAAACAATTATCCTTTGTCTCTATTCAATCAAATAAGTTCCTCGTAGTGTCAACCCCTTTCTAAAATGCAATTCTGATTTCAGCCAATGACGACATAGCGGGATTGATGCTCGAATGGCAGTGTTGTGACAGGAGCAAGAATTGACCCCTCTTTCAATGAACGAAAGGGTGAATGAAGGAGGTCAGACGTGAGTTCTTCGAGGGACGGTGTTGTGTAAGGGTTGAGATTGAACGATGGCGGTGTCGATTACAAAATGGCGGTACATATAGCTTATCCAATTGAAGCTGAAATCTCTCTTTCTCTCTAATTGTAAGCTATACCATATACAATTGGAAGGATAGTATTTAATAATCGATTGAAGAAAAGGAAATAAATTGTCGATGAAAGGAGATAAAATTTTGTAATGCGTTTGATATTCCTCATAAGATTCTTTCCGTTTCCTGTCTTTTTCCGTTGTAGCGACACCCTCGCTTGGTCTTAAGAGCAAGAAAAATAGAAAGAGAGGTAGAAAAAGGGACAAGAGGAGGCTCTCTTTATTTTGCGACATGAATATTCTTAGAGGACTCGTAACTTGTTTCCTGTCATTTGAGAATCTATACGTTGGTCCGTTGGTGGCATAGCGCATAAATTTTCATAAAAACGAAAAAAACTAAGATGCAGTCTACCGCACATAATTCAACGGAAACGTCCAACGGTGTGAGATAGGTGCGAACCAGGACCGCCTAATGAGACCCACCGGACTGTTTAGAATTCTTGATCTCGTCTCTTCCTAAGGAAATCATATAACGCGATCTTTAGTAGCGTTCAACGACTTTTAACTCCGTCAGATATCCGTTATAACGGCATTTTCTTGATTCTGAGAGACGATTGTAAATTAACGCACGTACTATGAATCTAATGAAAATAACAAATTTTATTTTTTTCGATATATCCTCTCAAACTAAAAACTATAACAAAAATTATTACAACAAAAAGAAAGAATAATAAAAAAAATATATTAATCGAATTGCATGATCGAATAATTACGTTATAAAATTGGATGTTTATAACGAGAGAAAAATAAAGAAAGGAATTCTCACCTAAATCATAATTAGAGAAGACATACGATAGGAAATAAATGTTAGTGAGTAGAATGTAGAAAAGGACACGTAGGAACGTTAGAGATAGGTTTATCTGTTGCGGAGCAGAGAAGGGTGTTGCACGCACGATCTCTCTCCCACAGACCTTTCCGAAATCATTACCAACAATGGCGCTGGACAGACGGCCATTGAGCTTGGACAATGAGTAACGTTGGCAGCGGTAACTCCAGCCAACCCCAAACTTTTCTCTCGCTCTCATTCTCTCTTTCGTTTTCTCAGTGTCCTTATCCATCTATCTGTCTCCGTCCCTAAGTTCGTCCTCTCTCGGTTCGTCTCTTCCCGAAAGAAGAGGAGAGGGTGTGGAAGAGGGGTCGACCGTGTGCAGATTGCACAACCGTCCGTCGCCAGCTGGCCAACCCCTTGACCCCGACACAAGGTGGACGATCTAGTCGATCGTAAAGAGTCGTACTATGCGTAACCTGGCTCTACTCTTACCTCTTATGTTAGTCGTGGACATCGAAGAGGGTTAAAGAAGAAAAGGCCAGCCGTTACCTTTTCGTCTCTCTGCTGACCGACTGGACTACCTTCGAATTGAGACTGGAACGTGGGTAAAAAGTTGAAGCACGAACCGGTGCGTGAAACTTCGATGGGCAGGTATATAAATAGCTTTATTTTTATTTCACGTAGCTAATGCTTATGAAAAGGAAAGGTGATGCAAAAAATAATAATAATACGTCGGAGATAACTAGATACGAGGCAAAAAGGAAATTCATATTTAAATTTACATAAGGTGACAAGGTTAAAAAGAACGTTTGTAAGATGCAAAAGAAACAGAGATTAGAACATGAGTCGATTGTTCGGTAATATTTTTTACTAGAAAGAATACACGATTCTACCAAATGTACAAATTTATATAACTGAAACTCGTAAATATATAATATAAGAAATAGGAGTAACCTTATTAGAATTTTACATTTCTTGTGGAGTGTTTTTTAATAGAATAAAATACGTTAAAAACCTGGCTCGAGGCAAATGTACATATCTTCAGGTGCATAAAAGGTACTCTAGAGGAAGAAACGGATGGTACACAATCCGTGATAATGGTGGGCGGTCGACGAGTGCCGAGTAGCGGAAGTGGAGCAGCTGTACTCTGCTACACTTTTCCACATTCTAAAGTTCCAGCATTAGATATCCCCGACGTTCTACCGTTCTCCTATCGTCTTTTTCCCTCTCTCTCGCTCTGTCTCTTTTTACTTCTTTAGAAGAAGCTTCTTATCAGGCTACCTCGAAAAAAAGTTTTCACGCCGCGAGGAAGGAAGTAACATTGTGTTCGTTTCAAATTCATATAAATCCGTAATACATATTAAATAATGTACAATATATACGAAAGAATTTTTTTTAAATATTTGTATGCAAGTATGCGTCCAGTTTTATCGCTTAAATAAAAATCAAATCAATACATGTATGTAATAAAATTCTGACGAACTCTTCTTTATTCTTCTCTATCCAACAACATTCGTAGAATAAAATTATATTTGATTTTTATTTTAAACTGCTATCGATCCAATCATCCGATCAAACGTTTGTTTAAGAAATTACACTATCTTAGCATTCGAAAAAACTAGCATAAAAAGAAAATTTTTATTTGACGCAATATTCAAGAACGAGCGTATGGGTTGAAAAAAAATGAACGAAACATGTAATCGTTAGAAGCCTACGCTACTTTTTAAATAATAGTATAAAAAAGATATGATGTAAATTTCATTAAAATCGGTTGAATATTTTTCGAGATATATAGTTTCTGCTAGTTCGAAAAAAGGCGTTCCACAGAACGGCTTATACCTCTTTAATTTTTTTTTATTTTTAAATAAATTTATATAAATATATATATATTCATCAATGTATTTAGTGATAATAAAATAAAATTTGTATACTTGAAAAGTTGCGTCAAACAACAATGTCTTTTTTTGCTAGATTTTCCGAGCGCCAAGGATATGTAACCCCTTAAAAATCTTTTCTGCAGAATTTCGAACCTCGCCGATAGCTTTACTGCTTCCACGTGGCTCGCTATAATTCTTCCTTTCTTCTTTTTCTTTCGACAGGAGTTTTTTACGGGCCCCCATAAGAGAGCTCTTTCCGGTGATACCTGAGCGCGTGCGAGGCGCGTTTCGGGTCTTCCAATCTTTCAAGTTTTTTTCTTTTATTTTTAGGATTCTCACAGCTACCTGGGATCGTCTAGTCGGAAAAACGAATTAATATATCGTGTAATGGATTAAACCAGGACCTACCCTACGACAATCGAACAACGTATGGCACAACCCTCTCTTTTTCTATCGGCATCAAACCGATGTGTTTATACCTGCTTTCTTTCTCTCCGCGGGTGCACGAAGCACTTGGGTATAATCGACATGTAACCACCGTACACGAGTCAGAATGTTTAGGTTAAATATCTATCGTCGTACTATTGTACGAGAGGATCGATAGGGTTGTACCCCCTAAGAATTTATCCCCTTCCGATTTTTTTTCCGAAAGGATAATTGGAAAGCGATATGTTCTTCCACTCGATGAAAATTTATGTGTATTTTATAAACTCCTGACCATAAATACTCCATAAATAAAAGAGTCTTGAATATGACAAAGTGGAGTTTGATCCATATCACCAGTAACTTATTTAACAGATACATGATACAATATTCAATCATTTTGATGTTACTTAACCCATTGTTAGGTGTTGATTACTTTCAATGAAAGTAATCCGTGTGGATGGCACGAGCTTGCCAATTGTGATCGTTGAGAATGGAATACTTTTTTACTAATGTAAACTATTATAATATGTTTTTTGATTGAATAAAAGAAAAAAAGAAAAAAATCTTAAGCGCGGGGGAAGTCGAAACAATTGATAAGCGAATATATGCCTCGTTAGTACACACAGATAGCTTTCGCTCAACGCATATATATAACAAATATTTTTTCTAAAAAATATACATTAAGAATATATAAATTTTTATAGAAAAGGAAAATTAAAACAAAAAAATTGATATTATCTCCAATATATAAATTACATATCTATTCAAAATGATCTTTAAACAAATGAATAATAAAGATAGCCTAACTATAATATAAATGCATTTAAAAGATCAGAGCGGAAAACAAACACCTGTAATATTTTCAGGCATTTTACTCATGCATATACGAATAATACATTTTCATAAAGTATATGCAATTATGTTATTAAACGTTGAGAAATAATAAAAAAAAAATAGAAAGAAAAGATCACGCCTAATACAGTTGGACGCTCAACATTTGTACACTTCGTGGTGGGTAGTAGAATCCCACGAAGAATACTCAGGTCAGATCCACCTGCAAGAGTAGGGTCACAACCCTTCTGTCGTAGATCATAGGTCTTTCCTTTTTCTATCTTTCAAATATATCTATATATATATATATATATATATATGTGTGTATATATACATGATGCACCTGATGCACATAGTAACACGCATTTCTACTGATCTGAGGGTCGAACTCTTTTGAGAGGGTTAAAAAGGGTGAGAGACCCAAAATGATTGGTTCGAGGTAACCCTTCTTCCACAATTCATGTCCGTGTAAATTCGCAGGTATAACTCAAACACATACAAACGTACACAGACATGCACATATACAAGAATGCAGACTGAGCCCTCGTACATGCAGGCGCCATCGGTAAACAACCCTTTCGAGGTCGAGGCATTATGTCGTTAAACGTTCAATACCGAACGAGGGAAAAAAGCGGTTCTTCGCATAACAGGTTGGGATCCGTGTCCTTTGCAATTCCTTTCACGAGACTGCGCAACACCACAACATAATTTTATTTTTTTTTTAATTTACCTCCACCCTTTTTCGCATGAAGAATTTTTAACTTTTTTATTCGTTTACGAATGTCTTTTTCAAACAATGTATCATATAATTTAGACATAATACCGCGCTTATTATAAAATAATAATTAGTATACATATTTCTCGCATTGTTCATATCGATTTATAGATCGTTAAGAAATTGTAGCATTTGTTAAAAAAATAGAAAATTTAGTAATTGGAAGCGGTCTGTTTTTAAAATCAAAGCCAACCAGACTGAAAAATCGAAATTTGCTAAAAGCCAATAATTATCGACGCTTATTATGATGATCGTCGTCGGTTCTCTTGTAACCGGAAGTAGGATGGCGCCACGAGAAAAAGGGATGAAAGGCTATGGGATACATGGACTCGATAATTAGCCGGTACCGAGTAATGAGAGGTCGCTTCTCGTTTCCTTTTTCTGTAGTCTCGAGACGGGCGTGTCACGAGCAACCGTTGAGAAAAGAGAAAGAGAAAGAGAAAGAGAAAGGTTAGTAGTATAGATATATAGAAATAGAAGAAGATGGAAGGCTAAAGGTACCATAAGCCCTTCAGAAAAGAAGGGAAAGGGAGAAAACGTCCAACAGCTGAATAAGATTCTTGGAAAGCATTCTCCGAATAAGTTTTACCATCACGGTGGTCCCGAATCGATTTCTTCGATGAAACCGGCATTCCGCGCGAATGCATAGTCTTAAAGGTTGTTACTTTTGATGAAGAATGCACGTATTCGGCCATCGATAGGTGATCTTTCGATGAATCAATTTTTAGCGTGTAAATATTAAATGTGTTTATAGCTTTATTCTGGAGGTAAAAATGTTCATGTTTGAAAACCCTTACTTACCAAAGGTTCGCTATACCAAAGGGCAACACAAGATTTATAGCCAAATGTTTATATACGAAAAGGAAGAAAATTAATATCAAAAAACATTCTCGAACGAAAGCTAATCTTATCTCTCTTTCTATTTTGTAATTAGCGCTATAATAGTTAATTAAGTAGATACTTAAAGCTAGTTAATTAGAAACACGTCAAAAGACTAATCTGTAAAAACATCGAAGACCTTCATCGATATTGTAGACTTGGAATTGTAAGAAGAAGAAAGTAGGCTATAAAAGATGATAGAAAAAGAAAAGGAAAGTAGGTGGGTGTAAAAGTTGAGAAAAGAGGGTGGAAAAAACCACACAAGTGTCGGAAAGTTCTTTCCCGGGCGCGTAATCTCGTTCGGGAAGCTTTCTAACTTCAAAGTCCGACGCGTAAGCCTTCTCCGAGCATGGAACGATCTCTTGCAAATAAAACTATCGAGAAAGAAACGCGAACCTCCTTCGATACTACGACTTCCTTGTTTTCACCTCGAGGGGCCGATTGATTTATAAAGAATTTCTTCTTTCCAAACTACTTACTTGTTTCCTCGGGTCAATAAACAAATTGTGTTAAGATTAGAAAAAGATACCATTTCAAAATTGGTTAACCGTTAGTTATCATTAGTTAACGTCAATCAATCTGACTAATATCATTCACGATCGTTGCGATATGTAAGTAATATTAGAAAACTCGTTGGAAACTCATAAAAACTTGAAATTTCGATAAAAGCAATCATTAAGATAGTCTTACTAACTAGGAGAAGAGTTCAAACGATTTCACTGATAAAAAGTCGAAATAACGATGTCGTATAGAAGTCGAAAGCAATTAACCTTTCGTGAGACTTCTTTGCGCATTTGCGAAGAAAAGTAAGGAAAGTTGCTTAAACGACTTGAAAAAAGCAACGTATCAAACGAGAACCAATTAATCTTTTGGTTTCTTAGAATCACGTAGAAAGCACCGCCGTAAAATTAGCTAACACCAAGCGGTATATCCTGTTCGATCTTTTTAAATGAATAGGATGATGGTGCAACTATATGATCTGCCACCTCGAAAGATTGTGAAGAAATGTTAGTTCCCAGTGGGATCTCGAGTTTCATGAGTTCTGTGTTTTTCTTCAAGATTTAATGTGAGGATTCATGCGCGATATACCTTTTGATCTGTACCGAAGATCATAGTTTACCTCAAAAAACTTCCTTTTTTTCATTTCGATTATGAAAACATTTGCATCGGATATAATGAAAATGTTCATCCATAAATTTATACAAATATTTCTCGTAATGACGATGTGTTAAAAATGAATAAAGGATCATTTACTCGGACGGTAGACACATGTATACTCCACCTGTTATAAAATAAAGTAAATAATTCTAAAATGACTTTAACAAAGTAATGAAAAGTCGGACCAGAGAAAAAGTATTACATATTTTTTCGAACAGTTATTTCTGTCGATCGCAAGAAAGTGACGACAGAAGATGTAATTCTGAAAGATGAATTTCCTCGTGGATGGAGCACAGTAGAGATTAACTCTTCCATCGCACGATGGAAACAAAGGAATCGTCGAAAGGTCTTAGGATGATGAAGGAAGATGAAAGGAAAGATGGAAAGACATAGCTCTCTTTCTCTCTTGATATCTATCTTTCTCATTCTATCTCTAACACCCAGCATACTCCAGGGATACCTACTTTATCCGTTTCTTCTGGAGAAGCAAAAGTTCGTACCCGGTTGGCAGAGATGCTTCGGCTATCGATCTTTCTCGCCCATCCGTGGTGAAGTCCCTCGCGAGGAATAATACGGATGTGTATCCCGCTTGATCCTCACGATATCCACCGGTCACGATTCTTCCTAAGAAAACTTTTATATCGAACGTTTTTCGTCGAAGGGGAAAAGAAGACGAGGAACTTTTTCGGCGCGCGAAACTTCAAAGAAACTTCTTTTACTTCGGATGATGTCGACGAGTTCATCGTTGAGATGGCAACATCAAATATTCTATGAATTCGGAGTCGGCTTTGTGTCAGAGTAAAGGCTCCTAGAAGGAAAACTCTCGCGGCAGATAAATTTTTGATTTCAAATGTTTCCGCATGTATCGCCATATCCATTCTTTTCTGTTTGACCTTAATGGTTTTTATTCTTTCATCGAATTATCCCAGACACGTTTGACCGCTCACCTTAGGGTATTATGGTTATCGTGATTTTCGAGACACTTTATAACAATAAAAAAATCAGAAAGATAAACCAATATATATTATATCTATATCTCGATGAAAGATATATAAATAATAATAAACAATAAATCAAAATTTAAACTTCTTCCTGGGTATCTACTGCGTACCATTTATTAGATAAGCATTTGATATGTGAAAAGTTATAAAAAAGAAAATCTGAACAATAAAATAATTATTTATACTAAAGATACAATATTACAATCGATAATATTATTGGACAATGTGCTCGTGGAAGTAACTGGAGCAATAATTTAGGAAAATGAGGTATACTTGGTCTATCTCGCTCATAGGGCGTCTCTCAAGGTTTACGAATAACCCCCTTCTACGATCACCCTATCGCTCGAACGACCAACCCTACCTCTCTTCCTTCCCGTTGCGTCGTACGGGGTGTGCACTGCACAACTGACCAATAAGCTACCCCTCGCTTATGTCCACGCAGAGAGACTATACGATCGATAGTTACAATGTATCTCGTGCGCAACTTTCCGCGTAGTTGTTCTCCCTCTGTTACAAACACTTTATGCAGTTCGCTTTGCACGAAGTGCATGGAAAATAATACGTTTTTAAAAGTTCTACCTTGGGCTCGCTTCGTACGGCGAAAAAACTCCAGAGAGAACGGAGAAAAAAAGAGAAAATATCCCATCAATCGTAACGCAAGTCTGTCGTCCGTTACTCGTAATATTTCCGATGTCCGACGTCCAACTAAATAATAAACAGACCGACATCGATATTCCGAGAACAGAAATTTACTTAACTTTCTTTCTTCGTTCAGACGTTTCGAAAATATTCTACAACAAACTTAAACATTTAATATAATGCTTTTACAAATTTAACATTTTTTCGTCTTCTCTCATCGAGAATCAATTTGATATGGTTACAAGTTATATTCAAAATATTATTAACGCGATTTCTCAAACATAAATTTACTTATCCTTTTTAAAATGCCAAAGACAAATATAATATTAATACGAACTTAATTACGAGTATTTCGAAAATATCTTTTCGTAACATTATAATACTTTCTAATTGCCCATTACAATGGGTCATGACTCGAAATGAAAGAAGTGACCAAAAACAATCGATAAGATTTTCTGAGATAATTAATATCCGTAGTGTATGAATATAACGCGCGAATAACGATGAAATGCTACGAAGGAAGATCATTGTGAGGGAAAAGAAAAGTTTAGCCATATTAAAAAGAGAGATTTTCAAAAGAAAACTCTCCGTGGATATAGATCCTCTTCTTTAGCCCAACATTCTTTTTCTAGTCAGAAATTTTTTAATAGAACATTTTCAAGTTATGCGAAAAATGCCAAGTTAGGAGAGTGTCTTTATCGTCTTGAAAGAAAGGTGAAAGAAGAAGAAGGAATAAAAAAAAAAAATAGAAAAGAAGAAATCTCTCTCTATCACTCACTCTCTCTCTCAAAAAAGAATCTCAATGAAGAATCGTCGTTAGCTGGATAGACCGTTAATCAGGGACAAGGAGCGACTGATTCAGGAATTTTTAATGGGCGATCCCCGTCGATGTTGCTCTGAAAGCAGAAGCGAAGCGTGTAGATGTAGAAAAGAAGAAGATACGAGAAGAAGAGAAGAAGCAGCTCGTCGTCGATTAATTTTGGAAGGACGACGTTTTGCAAAAAAAAAAAGCTCCTCCTTCCTCCGAAGACAATGCCTTGAGAAGTCGGAAGTTACAAAAGGGAGAAGCGAACAAAGGGTGCGAGAACGTTTCGAACAAAGAGCGAATAACGGAAGGTAGCAAAAACAGTGCGTTGTTAGCTGATGAAGGGCGCAACCGTTCAGCCAAGCACAAATGGACGTCCTTCTTACGCGAGAAAAATTAGCCTTAACTGTGCATCTCGAAATACGATTTCTTTAACGGTGATATTTAAGTTCTTGCGGTGTGTCGGAATGATCGATAAAGATAGAACTTTTTGCACGGCCGATTAAATCAAACTTGTCCTTTTTATTATCACGTAGAAACATCGATAAAAGCTTTGATTATTTTACTTTCGAAGATAAAAAAAAAAAAGATTAAGTTAATAAATGATAGTACATTTGAAAGAAACGATCAAACGAGTAAAAAGAAAGAATACAATTGTTCGCACTTTAGAAACGGAAACTTCCTAAAAACGAAGAAGAAAAGAGAAAAATAATATAGATAAAAAGAAAGTTATAAAGACGAAGGACGATGAAGGAGAATGGAGGGCACTCGCAGGCATATTTTTAGGGCGAGAATCCCTTTTTTTTCTTGAGCGATACCGGCGAAGACTGACGCCGTAATGAAAACATGAATACTTGAAGGTCCACCCACCTCCCATAATTATATCTTCACCCTGGGGTTAGGCTCAGAACACGATCGCGAAACTCTAGAAGAGAAAGTGGACGGAGATGGAGAAAAAGACAGTAGTAGAGGAAGGAAGGGAAAAAAGGGAAAAGTGGGAGGTGGAAAGAATCGAGGAGGTGGATAGGGGTGCCATTTCTGTCCCCTAAATAATTAATTCCGGCATCGCCGTCGGCTTAAATGCGACGAAGCTAGCTAGGGAGAAAAACTTCGATGTGCCAGGGATGTGTCTGGAGATTCGCTTTCGATTCTCTCGAGGCTCCCTAAGAAATCGATTACTTCGACTTTCCCAGAACGTTTTCCAAAATCGCCTTATTTATATTCTTTTCCTTGTACGTCATTATCATCATCATCATTATCATCAAAGGAAAAAATTGAGATAAATGTTTAATAATGATTTGAACAGCCTTAGTTATAAATATCTAATTAAATATCGCTTTTCGAAAGTACTCGATTGTACGGCAATGTTTAGTAACGACTTTAACCAAACAAAAACAGCGACGAAGACGTAGACGACGACGACGACAACGACGACACTCTTCCTTAGTAAAACAGCACCGAAGCGTAACCTCGAAATTAAATCCCTAATCTCGTTTTCTCTTTTTCGCGCTTGCGCAGACTCAACGAATCTCGCTAAACTCCCTACCTCTAGTCTCGCCCGCGCCAAAGATAAGACGGAGGATTAATGGATGAGGCATTAGGGCGCAATTTTATGGGGATTATTTTAAAGGCTTTCTCGAATCCACTGGCTCAGTTGCGATTATCTAGACATCATTAATCAAGCACCCGCTTTAAACTTCGTCCTCCGCGAGTCCTATGCAAGTACCAAAAACTTTCAAACCACCATTTACTCGATCCTACTGACTTTGAAGATTTAGAACTGTGTTCCTTTGCGATATCATCATAGGAAGGTGATATTAACTACGGGAAAGTAAAAAATAAAGACGCTAAGGATCTTTTTTAGGTGTATAAATTAATTCGGTGCCTTGGAATAAATGCTAAATTTGTTTTTTAAAGGCACCGAATTAATTTCTACAGCTAATAAATGTTATCAAATTAAAAAAAAGACTAATCTTCTTAATCAAATACATAATTACGAAAGCGTTGTGAAAAAATTGATTAGCATGGAAACAACTGCAAGACGTAGTGAGCTTGGAAGAAAGGGTAAAACGTACACGCCCCTTTCTCATTTCTAAACCAATGAAGAAACGAGGGCTTGTCCGGTATGCATAATTACATAAGAAGAGAAATTGGCAGGTGCTTACAAAGGGTTGGTAGAAAGTCGAGAAGATGGGATGGGCGCAACAAGAAGGGTTAAATGAATCACGGCGCTTTGATTGGTTGATGCTTCGGAAGGGTCGATGAGAGAAAAAGAGAGGGAAAATGCACGAAGAAAGGGTTCGTACAGAAATAATACAACCCGCCAGCGGCCATCTTGCAAACACTGTCTATTTCCTCCTTTTCAACGTAATCGGATTAAAATTTGCGTCGATCATTGATCCTTTATTTTTTTCCATCTTCTTTCACAATTCCGTTCACGTTAAGAACGCGCCATTCCCCTCCATCCCGTTTTCTTTCTTTCTTCGAAAGGAAACTTTATAAGGAAGCTAAAGATATATTAAAGACTTTCGTTAATGGAAAATATTAACAAAAGTAAGAAAAGCTTTCTCCCACCTCAGCGATTGAAAAACGCCTGCTGCACTTTAATCCATAAAACCTCTCTCCTGCCGCAAAAAAGTCATCTAATAAAGGACCCTTGAAATCCGTGTTGAAATCTAGAGAAAGAAAAAAGAAAAAAATATATCCGAGTGGCCGTGCACGCGTGTTGCATAAACATTATTAAGTTTGACCATCGAACCATGTCGGCATCTGTCCAATAGGGGATCGAAGAGAAGGAGACGATTTTTAAAATCCTTCAAGCCGATATAAGTTTGACAGTCTCGGGAATGTGCTTTATTGTACGATTTTTCTATTATTCTCTATGGCGCAAAACATACGCGTGCCGTCGAGATAAATTCCTATTGTATTTGACAAACACGATTCATCGAATTTTTTCTTCTTTTTTTTACAATCCGAACCAAGATTTCTCGACGATGGTAACAACTTTGAATTCAAAGGTATTCTATCGAATAAGTATAGGCCTAACGGTACTTTTTGTTTCTTCAACATCAATAATCGATACTCTTTCTCTTTCTATCTTGATAGAAATCATTTTGTTTCTTCTACGTCAGAATATCGAATGTAGTTCAAAGGAAAAGAAAAAAAAAATCATTTCTCGATCTCTAAATCCAGTTGTTACGCCACGATGAAACGTCATGTTACACAAAAGATCGTACAAGCTGTTACGAGCATCGAAGAAAATTATGCCAAGCTCTGATTGCGATGCAAAGACACGAAGATCTCCGAGATCGGAGATTCAGAACGCGTGGGCGATTTTAAATCCGGTACAATGATAGCTTTATTTCTAACACCTGCTTTACACTCATTGTTAGACAACAAAACAAATTGCGATATCTCTATCAACGAATTCGTTGATGCAACGTTTCTGGCGCGAGAATTATATAAAAGAAAGAAAAAAAAGAAGGAACAGAAAATGAAATAAATTTTTTATGATATGAAAACATACGAATCTTCCGAGCTTTTCACGAAGTAAGAAATCCACTGAAACACCGTATGCGTTAAGGTATCCTGGTTGGTATCATTTACGATCGAGCTGGCAATCATCTCTTTGCTGGTGAACAACAAAAGTGAAAAACCGCAAACCGCTGGAATCTCGTCTCCTTATTCGCGCTGGAGACTCGCGAGAGAAGAAGAGAGCTCCTCATCCAAGGAGAAAAGCGAGTTACTCGAGTGTCCTCTCAAAAGCGGCACATTTTCTCCTACTCTATTTTTCTCCTTGTCGCTCGGTTTTTATCTTTTTCTTGTCATTTAGCTCCGACTATGGAATAAGGAGTGTTAGCGAGAAGAAGAAGAGAGGATCGATCGAGAAGTTTCTGTTTTAGTCTCTTAAAGATTTTTCGTGAGTAAATCGTCGACATGATCCATGCGGCCACTTGACTCTTTCAAAAAAATGTTTAGTCCTGGTTTTTCGAAAAGTAGTGAAGAGTGGTCCGGCACGTTTGAAGTTTTTCGCGTCTAGACGTCGCGTCGTGTTGTCTTTTGGCGGATCTTAGTAATACGATCTATATATATATGTAAGTACATTTGAGGAAGGACCGTATGTTGAGAGAAGGAAGAAAAATCGGGGGAAGATGCAATAACCATTTCTAGTGTGTGCGACTCGTCCAGAGAGCCGCTTAGGTTTCTGCTTCCGGGAGCACGGACGCAATAAAATGATCCATTGGCACGAACAACGGTTGCCGTCGTGTCTTGGGACGGCCGGGAGAAAGGAAAGAAGGAGCAGCCTGTTGCTGGTCGCGTGGATCCTTCGCATGTGTGAAGCTTGTGTGCACCCCCGTCAGAAGAGGAGTCGGAGAGGCGGCAGGAGGTGGGGGAAGATGAAGGAACCTTAAAGCAGGACGAGTCGAAACGAAAGCGTAAGCCACATCGGAGGATGTTACCAAACGTGAATGCCTATCTTTTCGAATGGAATAAAAAACCTTTTTCCACTAGCACACCCTCTCTTTTACCTTATCACTCTTCTATATAATTCCTTTCCTCGTTAAGAGTACTTCCGAACGGTGTTCATTGCCAATAATAATAACACGTATAAACCTGACGTATCAGAGCTAAGCTCAATGCGAAAAGTTAAACAAGAAATTGTCTATGTGAATTCTCGTTAAACAAAAAGAAAAAGAATCTTTACGCGTGGGTTGAATGAAGGTAAACGTTGATATATACCAACATTAGATCTTTGCTTCCACTTCATGCGAATGTTAATCGCATCGTGTTAAAATAGTATTTTCTCGTAGTCCATAGAACGAAGTAGGAAGTCGTGTATTCGTGAGAATGCAAGGTGAACGCACCTCCTTCGAATGAATTATCCAGTTACCGATACTCGGCTTTGAATTACAAAAGCATAGAAGCGTGGAGCCTCCTTGTAGAATTCTTCGAGACCATTTGTCAGTGTCCATTAGAGACATGCCAAAAGGACATTTAACGCGACACAATGTTAAAGAGTTGTGTATTTGCAAAGTTAAATGAACCTTACGCCGTGGGCGACGATTGTGCAGCTGCGCGAGTATTCCGACTCTCTTCAGCTCTTTCTTTCTCTTTCCACCTCTTTCTATTATATACATCTTTTTCTCTCTTTCCCCTTCGTTCTCTGACTGTCGCGAGAAGAGGCACCACTTGAGGTGCGTCCATGCGAAAAACTATAAGAACGGAGGCACGACGTGGATGGAGAGAGGCGGTCTGACAAGGTATCCTTCTTTTCGAATATAAATAAAAGTTACTTTTGCGTCATGCATGAGTTAACTCACGTTACCTGACCACCTACGCGCTTCTGCCGTGAACTGAGCAGTGTCGTCGTCGTCGTTGTCGTCGTCATCTTGTCAAATGGAATGCGGCGATCCCTGTAATTTCATTGTCGCGAATCAAATACAACGAATTAATCATATCTTATCATTTCTAGTTTGCAACAAAAGTACGTTTCTCCCCTGTAACATAAAATAAAATAAAATAAAATAAAAGAAAATAAAAGCAAATATGATCAATATCTTTCGTTCTCTTAAATAATCGAAAAAAATAAGCGATGAACGGACTTGTCACATCATTCAATGCCTTACAAATAACAATTACAATGGCTTGGGAAAAGAGAAAAATCCCAAAGAAAGATCCCATAGAGCCTTCCAGCGGTTGTACGAGTCACGTAAAGCCACTCAAAAATCCAAATCGGCGAGAAATTAAATCAACCGTGTCGCTTTCGTCCGACGGTTCGCATTTTTCCGATGGAATTGTGACAATGAAACCGCGAGGTCCGACTGGAGGGTTGAAAAAAGAAAATAAAAAAAAAGAGAAAGGGTCGAAGAAGTGGATAAAAGGAAGAAGGAGAGGAGAAGGGGTAGGAATAGAGGGAGAAGGAAGAGAAAATGAAAGAAATAAAGATTTGAGGGTGGACCACACAAGCACATAGTTTATGAACCAGAGGCAACGACATTCATCATAGTTTGCCGATCGATTGAGCCATAAAATCCACGGCAAAACAATTACACCTTACTCGAAAACGTGCTATCTAGATCTAGACCGAAAGGTGTTATTAATTCCGACGGGTATGCATTCGAGAGAAGCATGCACCTGTCTTATAGTAACGACATATAAATCTAACCGAGTGTGCTCAGACTAATCATCATGGAGTCTTAATTTATAACATTAATTCTTCTCTGTAAAAAATAAAAGAAAGTAAAAAGAAACAGAAGAAAAAGAAATAGTTTAACTTTTATCATTTTTAGCTCTAACAACTGAATATACCATATCCAATACGATAAAGTACAAAAAGCACACATAAAGAAATGTTCTTATTGCGATATAAAAAGATCGATGAAAAAGAAATAAAGAAAAGAGAGAGAGAGAGAGAGAGAGAGAGAGAGAGAGAGAGAGAGAGAGAAAGAAAAAAATTCACAGACCGCTCTCATAGCCATTCGAAGGGATATCGATATATAGTCGAACGAGTTCGAGCTCTACGCAATACCTTCAATTATTTTTTCATTTTGATCGGAGAGCCGTCGATGCGAAAGAAGAAGTCGCATGGTGGTCGGTGGTAAAAAGTGACGAGATCGAAAGTCGTTTCTCGGAGGATGTGCGACGTCCATTATCGTCGATGTCGTATCGAACTCGTCCGCTTTACCAGGCTCACATTTTTTCAAACTGCTCGTCACTGTCATGGCCCATCGAGTTCTGCGTTCTTTCCCGAATCACTAGAGAACAAAAAAAAGAAGAATACACGTAAGTATATATCGTACGTTTTATATATATATATGTATATATCTATGTATTTAGATAGGTACGTAGGAAAATTTGAACGAGTCAATGACAAGGTGGGAACAAGAAAGGGACATTGGTGAAACGAGTCCGGACATATCTTTGGCCCTCGACCAAGGATCTCTTGCACTAATAAAAAGAATAAAATGAAATCAATGTCTGTTATTTTGACAAACGCTCTCAAAAGGGAGAATGCATGCGAAGACTCGACATTAACCTGACTTATACTTAAGAATAGAATCGTAAAATATCTTACTGGACGTTTTTAGATCGACAAAAAGTAAAAGGGAGAAACAGCCAAAGTTAAAGTTCGTTTCATGAACTGTCAAATGTATATACGTTGTCTTGTTTTTTATGTCTTCTTTTTTCTTACAACAAAGTTGATTTAACGGTCGTGTCGCATCACCAAAACTCGATTCTTATTCATTTCTATCTCTTTCAAGATTTTTCGATCTATCAAATTCGAATTTCGTAGAATTTCTGGCAATTATTATATATTTCAAATTTATTCTATATATGTATATATACGTCGTAAAACGCATAAGTGCTATTCAATGCAATTCTCTCTAGATGCAAGTACATACGTCTAATAATACTTCAAGCCGTAAGATAATCAGAGGAATAATACGAAACGGAAAGAATTTGTCCATCATCGTTAGGAAGCTCGACGTGCCATTAAAGTGTGGATAAGGCACGAGGTCATTGACGCGTATCGCTGTGGAATGTGATTTGTGAATGATTGCAATATCTTTCTAAATGGTTATATTCTTATCGAAGCAAGACAAATGACAATAACGTTAATATACAATTATAATTATTTCCGAAACAGATGAGAGAAAGTTAAGTGGTTCGAATTAATATGAATCACTTTAAAGCCTTATTTAGAAATATGTATTAGGAAAAAGAACATTTGAACGAATCTTTAAATTTAGATTTTAACGGAATTTTCCTTCTTTGCACGGCGGCAACTCTTTTCACTTTATTTCACAACCCCTCTCGTTGAAACGTATCGACGCCATTGCAGCTGCGCTGCAACGTCGCGCCTCTGACGAATTAGTTGCTCTGCTCCTATTCTCTTTTACCTCACCCTTCGGAAATATTGGTCAAACCTGCCCTACATGGAGGGAGAGATTGCGCGCTACGGGGGTGGAGGAGAGTGGTGAAGGGTGTACGAGATTCGAAAGGGCAAGCCCATCGTATGAGCCCAGAGTACGAGCCCAGCGTACAAGCCCGCCTCGAATTACTCACCAACCCCCCCTTTTACCATCCCGTTTTACCCGAAAATCCCAAAACGAGGGGATTTGTTCGTGTGTGCGGAAGGACAGCCGCGGATCACGTGGGGTCGACCAACTCTCTCTCTCTCTATCTCTCTCTCTTTCTCTATCTATCTCTCTCTCACCTCCTCTCTCTTCATCCTTCCACTCTTTCCTCCTCCCCTTTCCCTTTTTCTCCCTTACGTTCTCTCTCATCGCTTCGATAAACCCCCTTCGAAAGCGAATTTCTCTTATATATCGTCTACTTTCTACCTCATTTCTAGTCGCCCTTATTCGAAAATGAAAATACTAAAGAAAATAAATGAAACGATATACTTTCGCAGGTATATACACTTGCAAGCACTTATTTATTGCGAATGATTTGTACGAAAATGTTAGCGAAACCTTTGTACAAATCTACGATTGTAGATATATATTTGTACAAAAAATTGATCTTTACGATTAATGTATTATTATATTATTTGTTTCATATAGATTAGATAAAATACGTATCCAAGTATCATCGCAAAAGAAAAAAGAACGTTGAAGGAACTAAGAGATATGTGTGATCGGTCAGTTTTCCGGTTCCTTAAAGTCCTTCTTCGAAAGGACGGGACGGGTAGAGAATCACACGTCAAACGCAGAGATAGACGTTTTTGTAGGGCAAAAAATATCGTGCGAACGTCGGTCCGCCACCACCACCGCTACTACCGCCACCGCCAACAACGTTCTCGATAGGGTGTAAAAGTACGCGGTACTTCGATGAAAGGGGGTGAAGGGTGGCTCCGGGAATGTAGGGTGGTTTTCGGCCCGCCATTCAATTTATCGACGGATTGACAGCTCTGTTAGGCCCTTGTTACGCTAGAGCACGTTACCCATGAAAAAAAAAGACGAAGAGGTACGGTAAGATGAAGAGAGACAGAATATCTAATCATGATCTTTTCTCTCGTGCATACATTTTTCTTTAAAGATCTTATATTCAATGAATACGATTAAAGTACAATTTTCAAATCGACAAAAGCACATTTGAACATAAATATGGACTTGGAAAATTGATTTTGCGACAAGAAAATATCTTGATACTTATTAATAACATATTATATACGAGTAAACTCGTGTTTCTATATGTAAGAAACTTATGTAATTATTAAAATATAGAATTGTACAAAAATTATCGTTATAATATTATTTATTATTATATGATAGTGTTTACTTAAAATGTGATATAAATATTTTGAATTATTTATTATCCTAATTAAATTATTAATTAATTATATACGAAACACTGAAAATTAATCATTATGAAGCATATAATAGCTGGTTAACAATATTTTAACACACAAAAATGTTATACATATATGTAAATATAAATATCATTTAATATGAAATTTGATTAAAATCAATTTTCACTTTAGATCTCACTATTTTATATTACAAAATATATTTGCAAAAATGAATCGTTTGACGTTAAGGCGTATCCTAAAAACACAACTCGATTAGCAAACACGGTTTAAAATAGACGCAACTAGAATGAATGTCGTAAACACGAGATGAACGTTAATCGGACAGTGATACATCGCGAGTGATTCTTGTCTCCTAGAAGATGTCGTTCTTTCTTTATCCGCGATCGATCGATCGCGGATCCTCGACAAATAATCCTGAAAAACCGAAACGACGACGTGTCTTGCGCGTCCCTCGAGGATCGATTCTGCTTCGTTATTTATTAAAGGAGGTGACTGACCATCGGTCGATGCAAAAGCAGCCCCCTTCTAAGCCAGGAGTCCGGTCTCGATGAAATCCACCACGAATCACGTGCGATCTTTCCACGACCAGATGCGCTGACCGGCCACATAAGCGTCAAAGCATTTTTCCTACTTGCAATCGTTTCTCAACCCTCCTCCTATCTTCTTTCTTCTTTTTCTTCTCGATACCGACTTAAAGGTTCCTCCGTTTAATCGGAAATAGAAAACGAAAAGATTTCTTTCGTTCTAACGGACAACGAAAGAAGTAAGGGTGCCGTCTATCCTCTTAAGGCATAACACGTTACGTAAACTTGCAAAAAAGTCTTTTTATTGTTGATACTTCAAAAAAGATTACCTGAAAGATTCAACAGCCCGTACTAATTGTAAGATATCGAATCAATAAAATCGATATATTGTTCATAGTAAGATCGACAAAAAATTGTCTTTTTTATTTATAACTGTATTATCATTTTTCAGATAAGAAAATTAATTGTTTTAATTAAATTAATACAAGTTAAGCAAAAAATGTAATTCTATAGTCGAATAATACAATTAACGTACGATTATCGATCAAAATCGTCGAATTCGAAATTGACTGTTTTTTTTTATCGAATAAAAAGTAACGAAATAGGGGTAGAAGAAAAGGGTGAAAGAAAAAGAAAGGTTCTTCCTCTTTTTACAGCAGCTGGTGTGTCGGCCGCGTCTCAACTCTATTCGCACACCACATGTTCGACAGTGGGCGAACATCGAATTAATGCAGAAAAGGCAGGCTCTTTTGGTCCGGTGTATTATCTGTCTAGGCAATTAGCCCCCATTGATGTTCAATAATTAAACATTTATAACAAGCTTCGACATGACACGAACGCAAGCAAGATTTTAATCATTTTAAGAAAAATAAATGAAACTTAAATGTAAGTACAACAATTATTATATCATATTAATTATCACATTTTGGAAAATGTTTTTAAATATTATATAAAGACTTGAAGAAAGTAATTATTTTACTTGTAAACATTTATTGATAGAGTCATCGAATGAAAAATAAATACGGAATATATAACCATTAAGTCATTGAAATTTAATCTAAATACTTGTACTTTGTTTCTTTAAACACATTTATCTTTGCTTTGTTAACCATGTCAATTGGAAACTATGCAAATGTACATATTATAATGTTATTGTAATTTATCTTAGGTTTAGTGTAGGAATCATTTCTAAGAATAATATGAAATAAATTCAAAAAAAGAATTTGCCTGTTTTTTCTTACTAAAATTCGATTTGTAAGATTTTTTGACCATTCACAATGGCTACTGATCTTACAAATCGAAAGAACGTATAAAACGAATCTTTTGAAGAACCAGCTGTCGATTTCTTATGTGAAATTCGTGAAATCTTCAACGAAACGTATAGGAAAACTCATTTAGATTGGAAAAAATTCTGCGTTTGGATCACTATCTCTGAACAAACTGTCGATTGTACGACATAACGAAATCTCCTCCTTTCTATTTTTTTGTTGGAGTCTTTCTTATGAAAAAACAGGAGCAACCGTTATACCACCGAGAACGAATCAAGATATCGACTTAATCTTTGCAACGGTGCACCCTATGTAAAATGTTTTCGATTCCGAGTGGTCAGATTTTGGGGTAGATTTGGCCATCTTTGCGTACGTTATACACGGACATATCCCTGAAGAAATTCCGTTACGTTCATCGTTTTTTCATTTCTTTTTTCTTTTTCCTTAACAACAACTCTTATACAATATTAAATGTAATATAAATAAAGCCTGTAATAAAAATAATTTTTTTAAACGCGTTTCCGTTTACAAATTTAATTATCACGATAAAACCTAAACATTACTTTCACATGAAACATTGGATTAACAAGATTATCGGCAGCTGTCTTATTTATTTTTCCCTCCAAGCAAGAAGATATTTTCGGAAAAAGTCGAAACACTTCGAGTCTACTCTTCTTTGTGACGAGTTACTCGAATTGCCTGAGATTAGATGATGAAGAAGTCACTGCCTTAAATCACTCCCATACTCATTTTCAGCTTTGGTAGATATATAAATATATAAAAAATAAAATATTCCTCAGAGAAATGTTTTAAATTGAATCTAAGTGTTTTAATGAGAACTTGATTTATAACATTTTTTTATACTTTCTAATACGCTTTAAAAAAGATGTTTCTTTCAAAAAAAAAAAAAAAAGAATCGAATGTGCTCGATTTAGAAAAGTAAGGAAATAGAAGAAATCGTATTGTATAGCTTTTTTACTATAATAACATGTCGGAAGGGCAAGATATACTAACAGTGTTAGGTATGTGTAGAGCTACCACCCGAAGATCTTTTTTTTACTGCAACCTTGAAATGCTGTAAATTTGCTCTTGTTTTTAAAATGTTAACTTTCTGCTTTCTTTCCTTGGACATTTCGTTTTACTGTTACGTAATATCTCTTCCTGCAGAGAACTATATTTTAAAAAACAATCGAAACTTTCATTGTAAGCTACCTTACCTAATTTATCGTCAATAAAAGCTTAGTCGACTTTTTAGGAATTTTGAAACACTTCATTGTTTGATGAAAACCAGTTTCAAAAAAGTTGAAAAGACTTCCAGACAATAAAGAAAGTATCTCAAACTGTTAAAAATGTATTTAAACACGTAAAAAAAAGTGACCCAAAAAGAAACTATTCTTTCGGTGGCAAAATAGATCGTAAAAAACCTTTCTCCTATTCGTAGCTTTTCAATGAGGCAGGATTTACGAGAAAAGTATAAAAAAGTGTTTACATACCTGCTTCATTCTACAATAGCTATCAAAAAGAAAAAAACAAGTAAAATAACTAGAAAAGCAAAAATTAAACTTTTTGTGGCCTTGCAAAGTGAAAGATATATATATATAACTGTTATTCATTAATAAAAACAATTTACTTTTTCTCGTCATCTCATCTTCAGCATCCGTTTAGCAGATAAAAAGTTAAATTACTTCTTGAAAATTACATTTTTTTTATTTGGTGATTGTAAATATTTAAAATTAACACGATCAATCAAGTGAATAATTTAGAATGCAAATTAAACGTGACCAATGTTATTGGAAGTAAAATGCACATGCATATATATTTGCATACGCATTTAAAAAATTTCAACGTTATTTATCAATGATCTTAGTTTTGTCTCTGCAATATATAACAAATACCATACTTTACACTAGTTTTACGGACTAAGCCAATTTGACCTATTCCAAATGTTTTTGTTACATATATATAATATTTAAATATTACTTTTTAAAAATATATGTAATTGTACATTTTAATACATTTAGTTTGCTCAAGCTTATTTTATTGACGACTTTACTTAAGCATCCCAATTATTGTACAATATCGCAATTCCCAAACATTATAAAAAAAAAAACAGAGCAAGAGAGAGAAAGAGAGATAGAGAGAGAGAGAGAAAGGAAAAAGAAATAGGAAGATTTACTTATAGATAATTACAATGGAGGTCCAAGATCATTTCGATCAATCGAGCAAAATGTAATGACCCCAATGATGCTGCACATCTGTAAAAATAAATACCAACATTAGAATTTTCTAAACGTATCGTAATTTGTGATTTCTTACAAAACGATTTCATTCATCATCAGTTAAATGCGGTGTAACCTAAATTACCTATATAGTAAATAAAAAATTATAAAAAAAAAATATATATAAAAAGCTCGGTAAAATCGAAGAGGATCCTCCAAAAGATCTCATTTGTCGATTTGGACCTACTGAATACTGCTGGCTATCTCTGTTTTTTCCCTACTCCCTCTGTTTCTCTCTTTTTTCTTCTCATGCCCTATCTGCTCAGCAATCTACTCATCTTTATCCGTGGAGCGACGACAGGCGGCTGACAGGACGCGGAGAGCGTTTTGAAGCCATTCTCCCTCTCTCTCTCTCTCTCTCTCTCTCTCTCTCTCTCTCTCTGCTTCTTTTATCGTTGAGCGTACACACACATATGAATTTATCTCCTTTTCTCTTTCTTTCTTCAAAGCTAACGCGTGCGTAAGCGCGAACTCCTCACTGTACATCCCAAATTGCGCGCACGTGTGCGTGTCGATCAGAGCCGAAGCGAAAGGCATTCTTTTCCTTTTTTTTTCTTCTTCTCTCTCTTTCTCTATTTCCCTCTCTCTCTCCCTTTCGCTCTCTATATTTTTTGTATACACGGCAACGCGTATGTAGTGGTAGGAGAAAAAGTTTTTTAGCTGAGGCACGCGCTGCGCACGCTCGACTTCCAGCAGGTGAGGAAAAGAGAGAGAGAAAAATAAAGGTATGTTTATACGTGTGCACGTATATACGAGACGTACTTTTTAACCCCCATGAACAAATTTTACCGACGGTTTATTGTCGCATAGAGAAAGTAAAAGGAGGGCTGACCCGCTAGCTTCGAATTTTGACCAATTCAAAAACAGTGAACACTCTATGGAAAATAAAGGAGGATCATTGTGGGAGGCGTTATTTTTGTCGGAAGTTGTGAGCTTCCACCTCCACTAACTTACGACCCTACCACACCTACCGGTAGAAAATGCTCGGATTTCCGGAATGATGTCCAGTTTAAGAATCATCTCCTACAATTTCGTTAGTTTTACTAGAGCAGTCGAGTGATAGGCAGGTGTATTGACTCGGTGTTCCTTGGATCACTCTTCCTTTCGAGATAATATTAATCGTAATCTAAATATTGTCTTTCCTTCATTTCTTTTTTTTTTCTTTTTTTATTTAAATTTATTTTTTTTTTTTTTTATAAATATAATCACGTGAATAAGTGTTGACTGGTGCGCAAATAACTTCGTAACCTTATAGAAAAACTTTGTTTTCTTCTATGTGATTGGTGCGAATAAAACTGTGTATATGGTGCCACTTGGTGAAAAATTTTATATAAACAAGTTTTTTACTACGAGATTAATCGATATATAAAAATATTAGATGTTACTATTCAACGTTGCATCTATATTTCCAAAAAAAACCGTAAAAGTGTTTAGTGATTTTTATTTAATACGGACTTTTCCAATTATTTCTAATATATCAATTATAAAGTTTAAATTCAAGTAAAGTCTACTTGATAGTAATTAGAGTAATAATCAGTTAATCAATGTACGCTTGATCTTTGTTGTTAGTATGCTATATCAAGCAACAATTATCGTTGTTCAGAAAATCTTTGTCTGCATTGATGCATTTAGCGCCTGAACATTGACTTTGTTTCTATATATGAAAAGTTGATTAACAATAAGTCATAGAGGCTCGTTACTAGTGATTATCGTTACAATTGAATACCTACTATTGTTAAATCATTTGAATTATAATTGAGTTATAATTCCAATCATAATATTTATCGTGCACCGTATTTGTGTAAGTATGCACCAGTTATTTTTTGTAATTGAAATAATAATGTAAGACGTTTCCCCTTCTTAGATTTAGCATCCCTCGAATAGGGATAAAACGTGAGTCCGGTTCAGAGTTACTGAGAAACAAGCATAGTGCTTTTTCTTTACCTATACATATAAATACATATATACAGGTTTTATCTTTCTCTTCCCTTCGCAGGTTTCTCCGGTCACCTAAAATAGGCGTCTTTTTCTATTTGGTTAGTGTAAGAAAGAGGAGGAAATTTCTTGGTGCTCTTCTTTCCAACCCCCACCCCCCACTCGAAAAAGATCACGGTCGCAGGTTCTCTTCTCCCTTCGCCTTTAGCTTCGCCTAGTCACTTTCTCTCTCGCTCGCGCGTGGTTTTTCCCTCCCTTGCGATAGGAATCACCATCCCTCTCCATTTCACTCTCTCTTTCTCTATTGCGTAGAATCATGCTATATCCAGCTCGCTCAAAAAACATACTCCAGTCTCTTCGAAAGAGCCGCGCGCGCGCGCCGCTTGCGCAGCCTGGATTCTTGTTCCTAAGAGGGTGAAGAGGAAACGTGTGGGAAAGTGGGGGTAACCAAAAGTAGATCTAGTGGGGGAAATCAACCTAACGGGTGGGGATGTTTGAGTACTGCGAACGCAACTCGACTGTCATTTAGTATTGGGTTAGGTCAGCCCGTGGTAACATCATTGTTAGTAGTTATTTCCTTCTAGTTAAACATCCGCCCGTTTGTTGTTTATAGTAGGACAGCACTAACTATAGGCCTCGGCTCCTTTCAGTTGTTTATTTTTTTTTTTATTTTTCGTTTACTCGGTTTAAGTTTTACAATTTACCCGATGGATATGTAAAATGAAATAAACCAAGCGAGAACGGATTAATCTCATCTTTAATTACTCTGCTCAAGATTTACGAAGATATAATATATGCATATCTAATCGTATCTACTGCAGAAATGAGGAAAAACCCACGAGGATATCGTACGAGACAACTGTGATTTCCCGCGCATTAGTACTCTTTCTGTTCGAAGTTCGATAAGGAAAAGAGATCGCCGAAAGAAAAAATATAAAGTAAACATTCGTCGGTAATGCTCGCGAGATCTTTCAATTTCTTTCTTTATCTTTCTTTCTTTCGTCTTCAATCGATCTCTTTCTCTCTTTTCGTTGGTGCAGTGCCATATATCTATTTTCGATCTTCTTCGTCGTAAGTGATAACATTGTGCGGGGGAGTGGATGGAGTGTCAAAGTGAATTCAAGCATTACGGATCGTAGAATGGCACTGTCTTATCTACAGGAGGCACAGGTTAATGCAGGTACGTTTCTCGAAGCTCGACGAAAGCAAGCATTCAAGAAATTTACCTATTTGTACCTCTTTCCTGTGGAAATCATCTTTTACGATTAAATTATGTGAATTAGGCAAGCATAAACAAAAGGCTGTTATTTTAGTACGTGATAAATATTACAACACGGTAAATTTCTTGGAAAAACAGAATTACAAGAAACAATACATAAACGTTAGGATTTCATTGGTGCATAAAAAGAAAAATCCGAAAGCTTTGTTCAATGTAAAAATGGGGAAACATTACCGTTTTGTATAAACATCAAATAAGAAAATGAACAAAGAGACCAAAAAATATCAAAAGTTTAACGCACACATAATATACATATAAACATATATACGTTTCACATAAACTTGTAAACAAAGTACGAAGAAAACAAAAGATGGTTGGCACGCGTTACGAGCTTCGTCGTTAGTAAGAGATCCGAGAATCGATTATTTTGGTCTCGCTGATGTTGGTGAAGAAAAACAGAGGTAATTCGTAGCCGAGGCGCATTTTGATAAGACTTTCGGGCGCATGAACGGGACAGCTGCAACTCTTTTGTTTTTTGTTTTATTCGTTAAAGATTAATATCGGGGCATATCCAGTTTCATTTTTATGAATGATTGTATCTTCGTTGGATAAGTGATACATACAAGGTGGGAGAAGGACGTGTATTCAGTAAAAAGAAGGAAGAAAGAGGGAGAAGAAGAAGGTTTCCGAGTTTCTAACGACCCCACCGGCAGTGGTACTGGCAAGGCGCCAAAGTCTAAAAGCGCTCGCGGCGACACGACGGTGTTATGACACATTGTAAACATCGATAAGCCAACAAGAAGTGAAATTACTTTTCGGGGGGTGGGGGGTGGGCAAACGAGGAATAAATAGGAGAGAAACGTAAAACGAATTTCGCGCTCGTAACGTAAATTTCCAAAAATAATCTCGGTAATTGTCAGGGGAGATTGCGCGAGTTTCGAGTCGCGTTTTCTACAAAAATCTTCTCGTTAGTCCCAAATGCGCTTACTCATTCGTTCTTATTTTCTACTCTACGTATGTATTGTAATGTAGATAGATAAGTTTCTTTCGAATCGTTTCTAAACGCGTTTTTAACGACATCGCTTTATATCTTACTCGTACATATTATTTTCTTGTATCTAGAAGGAAGAGTAATGAACTCCTGGATTTCTATTGTGAAAGAAAAGAAAGAAAGAGATGTAAAAAAAATAAAAAAGAAAGAAAGAAAATATATAATACTTTGAGGAAGCTTCAGGAAGAGGAAAAATTCAAAGTGGAAATATCATTGGAGTTGTGACCAATTAGGGAAGGGATGCAGGCGGGGGCGGGTACTCGTGTTGCCGGGAAACGGCGATTGTAGGCCGTAAGAATACTGGTAGACATTAAGGGAGTTTTAGGGGTGGAGTGTTAGAAAGAGATAGAGAACGAAAGAGGAAAGAGGGAAAAGGAAACCTCTACGCACCCTTATTGATTCAACGGAGCTCATTACAACCCTCCCCTAAACGGTCCATTAATTAGCAAACGCCGACCGAGTGCGACCGTTTCGTGTCTTCCTTCTATTTTTTCTTTTTCTTTTCTTCTTTTTTTCCCTTTTTTCTTTTTTTAATTAAATCGGTCTTATTCCGACGATTATTATCCGTCTTGACGAGGAGCAAATTAGAATACAATTCGGGTATAACACGTGAGAATAATTAAAATTTGTCGTAAATGTATTCTCATTAAATATAGGGTATTCTTCAGTAATTTCATTTGACGTCATTGCTAATACAGATATGGTGATAATCATAAAGTGATGTTTAGATAACAAATATAAGATTATTTTCATCGTAAGAGTAACGAAATATATTCGAAAATATTTTTAAAAATAATGATACGCAACATCGATGACATTTAAATATCGCGAGATAAAGAAAGACGTTACATAAAATGTATTTATGAAAAACGTATGCGTGAATAAAGAATAATCGAAGGTTTCAAGATAACGATTATCAAAATTATGCACATATTTTTTCTGCCCTTTAAAAATAATACGAAATAAGTCGATGAAAATTGTCGACGATTACTTAAACGGGAAGACTTGAGAAAATCCGTTTTTGAAGTTTCGCGACGAACAACATAGTCGATGCTTCGATACGCGCGATAAAACTTAGATGTTCTCGAAGTCGTTGGCCTCTGTGAATAGTCGAAGAGGTGGTACGCGTCCTACTCGTGTGGGTGGATGTAGTCGTGTTTTATGAATGAACTCTGCGTCGCGTACGAGAGTGCGCGAGTGAATGGAGGACTTGCTCGCGTACACGAGACACGCATGTGGGAGAAGAAAGATTGTAACGTTGGTTTTAGCGCGAAAAATATGCTTCATTATTTATTAGAGAAAAGGAGAAACATAAAGAGAGAAAGAGAGAGAGAGAGAGAAACGGATAGAAAGAAAGAATAATGTTTATCTGTAGTTAAAATTAGAAAATAAATAAATTCTCATGTAATTTAATTATTTATAAGAAAAATAAAAAATGATTGAATTTCTAATTGTAGGACTTCTATCAGGGGAACATCTTGACATGAAGCAAGAAACGGAAAATCAGTCTCGCGCGCCTTCTTTGCGCAGTAACAATAACACGGCGGCTACGATGTTCTCGGGGGTAGGCGCAGCAGCGGCAGCAGCAGCAGCAGCGGCCGGACTGTCGATGTTGACTCCTCAACAAATAGTGGCCGCCAGTCGAACGGCATCTCTCATGGCAGCAGGCATACCTGTTTCGCTGCAGGCAACCTTAGCTGCGAATCCGTCCTTTTTTCATCATCAAAGTATCTTTGGAGGATGGATACCACCCTCAGCGTCCTCGCCGCCTTTGTCTCTTAATCACTCGCCCGTTCCAATTACATCGACTGTTACCACGGTGAAATCCTCTTCGCGCCGTTCTACTTCTAATAACGCGAATAATAATAATAACAACAATAATAATAACGTAACCAATAACGTGGAAAGAATGAATAATAAAAAGAATCAAGTGACGAAGAGGAAATCAGCAAAAGCGGCAAAAACTGAAAGCAGCGTGCCAAATTTGACGGATAATAATCCGGCGCCACTTAGCCCGGTTTCGTCAATCAGCCCAGAAGCGGGAAAAGATGGCAGGGACAAAGTCTTCACCTGTGGCGTCTGTTCGAGATCTTTTGGTTACAAACACGTATTACAAAATCATGAACGCACGCACACGGGTGAGAAACCATTCGAGTGTCCGGAGTGCCATAAAAGGTGAGGAAAATACATAATATGGAAATTTAAAAAATAGGTAAAAATAAAAGAATACGGTATATATTTGAAACATTCTTATTTTATTACAGATTCACTCGGGACCATCATTTGAAGACTCACATGAGATTGCATACCGGTGAGAAACCGTATCATTGCACCCATTGTGATCGTCAGTTCGTCCAAGTAGCTAATCTTCGTCGTCATTTGCGTGTACATACGGGTGAACGTCCGTATGTTTGCGAACTCTGTTCGGCAAAGTTCAGCGATTCGAATCAACTAAAAGCGCATGCTTTGATTCATAGAGGTGAAAAGCCATTTATGTGTGATCAATGTCAAATGCGTTTTCGCAGAAGGCATCATCTAATGCATCACAAGTGCGGCATTAGCGGAACGGCATCGCTTCCAATACAAGAATCGAGGTCACAAACTTTATCGCCGTCCGTAGTTAGCGAAGATCCCGAAGACGACATCGATATTGATGTAAACGTAGACATCAATGAAGACGAAATGGAATCAACGACAACGACGACGATGACTACTACAACGACGTTGACTACGACAACGACGTTGACTACGACAACGACGTTGACTACGACAACGACAACGACGACAATTGCGTCAACAGCTGCGACAAGTGCAACTACGGTGACAACAATGACAACAACAACAAGCGCAACACCGTTGCTTCAAATGAAGATTTTGACCACGCCTATCGCCAAAAAATCGACTCGTCGACAACATCAACAATCATTACAAAATTCTGTAATTAGTCCGGCAATTTCTATGCCGATCAATCTGTCTGGTATAATACCAATTAACTTACCAGAACAAACCGAACCGGAAGACCTATCCATGTCAACAGGGATGCAGAGACCTCCGACGCACTCCCATAGTAGCGGAGAGTCTCCGGTAAGTGGTAGTCCAAGCAGTGACATTACTCAAGAAGAAGAAGAAGAGGAAGAAGAAGAAGAACTAAAAACTCTATCCGAGGCCAGTCCAAGTAGTCTTTTGCTACCGCGACATCGTAGCAAGTATAACAATAAGGTAGGAAGTGGCTCTGCAGAACTCACTCATACCTCCTAGTCGAGCCTTCGTTTGGTACGTAAAAAGCAAAGGTAGAATAATGAAAGACATAATAACACAAATGAAATTCCATGAACACGCGCTCGCATTCGATACGTACGGTTCTTCCACCTCTCTCTCTTTAAAAGAGACCTCCTCCAACAAGGAGTTCGGAGTTTCAAGTTCCGGAGTGTGGTTAAAAATCGTTGAACGTGCTCAAGCGTGCGATTTCAAGGAATAAAATAATATATGAACCGGTATTCAAGTAAGTTCATCTTGTATATATAGTGTCGTTTATACGTACTTTCCTTTTTTTCTTTTATCTTATAAGTTTTGTTAGTTATTGTTATAAAATGATTTGAACTATTATCCTTTAATATCTATCTAAGAAAAATGGTCGATACAAATCGCTATTTCTTTTTCTTACCGTATATACTTGAGTCACCCACATTTGAGTACATAATTTGGTAACTCGCGCTCTGCTATTCTGTTTATCAACATTAGATTTTTAATCTATAACAGTTATAGCAGTTGATGTATTACGTTTAGAAAAGCATAATGATTATTAGATAAATACGTTAATTAAATACAGTGTGAATGATTGAATTAGTACGAATGAAATAATCGTATGAACGTACGAAAAATCGTGCAGGTATCAAGAAAAGAAGCAGTTAAACGATGGAATGAATGTACTGGTATACAAGTTCCTCTGACAGTAAAAGTAGCGAGATAGAACGACATCGTTCTGTCGGTCCTCTATCACTCTAACGCTTTGTCGACATAAAACAGTATCTTTGTTTCTCTCTTTAAAGTCACGTTATTTGCTATAATATTATTGCTATATTACGTTAATTTTGAGTTAAACAAGATTATTTATTTTATATATTTTTCGCTGTAGTTTTCGCATCCCATTGTTAATCCCTCCCAAAACAATATTTTGTTACATATATGCGTAAATTTACTAAAAAGTACATATAATACAAATTTACGAATATCAAGCATTCCAGAGTGATTCTACTACCGTAAGAACGACCGTATAAATATATTATATTTAGCCATTAAGAAGGAATTGAATTTCTTTGTTTACGGGCAAGAGATGTCGTGATGAAAAATTTTGATTGTTTTTCTTTTATTAATAAAGTTAATAAGAAAAGCAACTGGTAAAATAATGAATAGAGCGTACTAGTTGAAAATACATTGATCAATTAATATTTTAGATATTATTTCGTTGGAAGTAATCTTTCGACCTACGTTCGTACGCGTATCTTTTGAGAGTTCTCCGATTTCCATCCTCTATTTCTTCGATTCACAGCCGGCCGGGATACGATTTCTTTGAAAGCTTTTGTCCTACAAATCTGCCTACGGCACGGTCTTTCGCGCGAACCAGTTTTCGCAACGATTCCGACTCCTGCGTGCCGAAAATTCGTAGCCAGTAGTTCGTCCTACCCTGATTTAAACTCTGCCGACGAATACATCTTTTCGTTTTTTTTTTCTCAGTTTCTTTCTCAGTTTCTCAATGCTCCTCTGATTTATGCCCCTTCCATGGCATACAAATTTATCTTCTTGTAGGTCGTCCACTTGAGATCATTCTTAAGTTAGATAGGTTCAAATCGACCACCGTAACTAACCTACTTCCGGGTCTGCTTATCCATGCTATTATCCTTGCTTTATTCTTTTATTTTCATCGAAGAAATAGGAACACTCTCCGAAATTTAAAACGAACCTTAACATTTGCCGTCGGGACGTTACAATGAAAAATGTAGAAAAAAGAAGAAGAAGAAGAAGAAGAAGAGAAGGAAGGAGTTTAAAAAAGGACAAAATAAGAATGAGAGCAAAATGTTATTCTCTTTTACATTTTCTGTAAATATCCTTCGAAACGAAGAAAGAATAAGAGAAAGGGAAAATCACCCTCGTTTCTCTTCCGTTCGCATCACGTCGGCCTTTGCTGGAGTTAAGAAGAAGAGAAAGAAAGGGAGAAGGAAAGCCTTTCCTCCCTTTCCTCCCTTTCCTCCCTTTCCTTCGTTTTTCCTTTTTTCCGAAGGATCTTACGATCTCTTTTCTTATCGATGACGAAAAAGAAGAAATATTGTGTGTTCTGGTTACGTACCGCTTCGGCGCACAATATGAATCGAAACGAGATCTTTTCTCTCTCCTTCTCTCTTTCTCTCTTTTTTTTTTCTTTCGTAAAGACATCACCCTCGCGCATCATCGAATACGATCGAGATTTCTGTTCTTTTTCTTTACGACTTCGTCATCGTAGCCGTCGTCCTCGTCCTCGTCCTCTCCCTCTCCCTCCCCCTCCCCCTCTCCCTCTTTCCCCCTCTCCCTCTCCCTCTCCCTACTCCTTTCTCATTGAACCCTCCGACTCGTGCCACGGCATTCAAAGACAGATTAGTTGTTTCGTGAGAATACGGGAACCGCCGTCAAGAGGATCGATAATACACGAGTATTATTATACAGATGGAAATTCAACGATAATACTTAATCGATATTTAGATTACATTGATTTACTTTTCGAAATCGGTATTCTTTGTATTCTAAAAATCTATCCTATGTACATCAGTATATTATTTCGTGATAAATATATTACTGTCATTTTAAACATTAATATAGAAAAAAAAAACGTTCGTGAAACGAAAGATATCGAAACATTACATACTACGCTTTTGTAAAATCTAGAGCAGATTCCAATACATCTACTTTCAAAAAAGGCGCATTCTATCTAAAGGTCCATTTCATCCCTCGGCTGTTACACTTTCACCTAATAGTGTAGGTTTTACAAATGCCTTAGGTTATTCGTAGTCTCGTCTTGTTATTCACGTTGGACGTTTAGATAGAATCGTTTTCTTCGTTCATTTTCTTCTATTCCTCGTGACCACGTATACGTGTTTCATCCTATTTCGCGAGATTAGCTTTAACGGAAAATTGACGATTATGCAAAAATTGTGTTACTCTAAGGGAAAATAGTTCTTTTAATTCTATCTTATTATAAACTTATATTTCATGATAGTATTAAAAAGAAACAAAACATCATATTTTCAATCGTCCGTATGAAGAGGAATATGAGGAATAGCGAAAGAAATCGGCGAGTTTTAACTTCGTAACGTGACAAAATTCAAGTATAACAACCCCTGAGTTTCACAGAGTTCATTGTATGTATAGTATACATACGTATATATATAAGTATATACACACACATATATACAAATATATATAGTATATACTGAAAACAAACTCTAAGACCCTTAACGATAAGATTTGATATAGAAACGAATTTACAAACGAGAAAACTGCGTGCATACCTAATTTCCTTTTTTTTTTTTCTTTATTGGCACGAAGGATAAATTTATCGTGACGCCGCGATAGAATAAGAGAAAGAAGATGACTTAACGAATTTGCTTTTTGTGATCATGATTCGTAACGATACGACGTTTTTACACACTCTCTTGGTTACGAGAAAGAGAGAGAAAACCGGTCCTTTTTTCTACGATTCGACCACATAATCGAGCGAACTAGCTAAGAAGAAAGAACGTAATATCGTGCAAGTATGAAGCCTGTTGGAAATTACATTATGAGATCATGTTGGGTTTGAACGACGATACTTGCTCGTATACAAGAAAGAAATATTCGGAACAATGTGAACGTTAACGTGAATGTATTATAACGGTATATACTGTAGAATCTTAGTACAAGTAAATTTATGTTATCTTAAACAAGAAAGAAGCCTAATATTTTATGCTTTTTTTTTTATATTTTTAATTTAAAAACTATCGATTGAAGTACTCATTATAGTTTTATTGTTTTCTAAGATATATAAGTTTTTCTGTAAGAATTTATTTTTTATTTTACGTTCTCTATGATCCATACAATCGAAGTTCACAAAAAAATATTGTACGCGAGATAATTTTAGTAAAATAATCGTTTCTGGAAGTGTTTGATATTTGAAGTGAAAAATAAAACTTTTTTTTTTATTTTCAAGCAATAATAATCTTGATATATTCAAACATTGGGAAGTTTAATAAGAGATAGAAAAAGATAGATATGCTTTCTTCGCAGTGTGCTAATTCCGTTCCTATTTACCGAAACTAAAACTCTACTTTATAGTTGAGTTTATCGGTATATACATTGAGAAATAAATTCCTAATTAATGGTCGTTAGTTCCATAACAGAACAAATAATGAAATACTGAAAAATTATGTTCCTGCCGACACGGTCAGAAAAAAGCAGTGTCAATTGTTTTATATTTTTTCTTTATGTAAAAACACACAAACCAGAGAAACCAGATAAAATTTAAAAGGAAATTAAAATGACATTACAATCGCACGGAAGATATATATATATATATACTATATATAAATACACGTACAACACACATTGTATTTACAAACAGAGAGAAAGAAAGAGAGAAAAAAATACCGTTGCTTGTCCAACAAACATCATAATAATTAATTATTATAGTTGTTGTCAGTTTAGCTCTCTTTTAAATGAGAACAACGCAAAAACTACATATAAATATTAGTATCTATTTGTGTCAAATAGCTTATAATATTATACCGTTAACGATATATGTGTTAGGATTGGGATTGTAGCGAGCAAATTAAATTGTATTATCGATGACATCTATCGACAAAAATTTCAAAAATATCTTTTCGTGCGATAAAAATAAACGAAGTAATTAATTAACGATTTCGTATTACAGTCCCAATTATTCTTAAATATTTGATTACATACCTACGATGTAAACTTTATTGTATCTATATATATATATATACACATATATATATATACATAGTTATAATTTTGTACAGCCAATCCAAAGGATAATCGTATGCACGACGATATTACGCGTATTGCATTACATTCGAACATTTGAGAGAACATTGAAAATCAGTGATTTTCTAACGCCAACATCAAAATTATATTTAATTTCGCTTATGTTCGCGTAACTCGCATATGTTCGAATCTTTGTAACGCGTGTCGACGCACGGTACAAATTCAAACCTTATGCCTCTAATTAAAATAGTAATACCACACCGTAAAATACTCGAAGACATTCTCGCTACTCAAAAGATGCGTAGAATGCCACTCGAAAAGATTTTGGTCGTTTCATAAGCATAATAAAGTTTATGGAAACATTTTAGATTTTTCATTATCGCGTTGAATAATAAGATTGATTCATTATTCGTCTGTCACGATTTTTCTATGTATAAAGTAAAACAAACTAAAAAAATTATTCTAGATCACTGTAGTACGTCGACTAAATATGAAAGAAAAAAATGAAAAGATGTACAAAAAATACGAATAAGAAATCGAGTGGCACTGAATGTATACTACGAAACTGACACTACCTCACCAGACACCTAATATATCTCAATCACAAGACTGATTTTGAATAGTATTCCTATAAAATAAGAGATAAAGAAATAATAAAAAAAAAAAAGAAAGGAAACATAAGAAGAGATAAGTGAAATTATAAAGAGAATTTTATTCGTACAAATACGATATAGACAGTTTTTCTAAATAATTTAAATATCAAAGGTATCAATTATATACTATTAAATATTGTCATTGCGTCGCTGCCAAAAAACAAATATAAAACAAATAACCCATTCCTATTGTGAATAAACTGTTTGAGATAAAGAAATAGATGAACACATCCTTTGTATAATATAAATTGTTTATTCGTGATTTAACACTCTGATTTAACATATGTAATTCGTTTAGTGAATGTTTCATCAGGTTGATAATAGGTCTGTCGAACTATTTTTATTATTAAAACTCACTGTTTAATCGTTTGAGAAGTCTTCGTTATTTCCAATGCCCTTACCTTAAATGATCCTTTATATTTATTATTAAAAATTATATTTACTATGCGAATGGATATATATATATATATATACATATACTATTTTAAGAAAGTAACAGAGTGACATTCGATCGATGAACAGATTTTGTCCAAAAATTATCAATAAGACCATTGTTAGTCTATTATTCCCTGAAGGACCAAAGGGAAGAAGAATAACGAATAAAATCTTGTGGATGACAAAAAAATTTTCGATATTTTCACAACTCATCCCAGGTTGCATCTTGCGTTGCTACGATGGCGCAGGAAAACGAGAAAAGAGACTATCGAAGAATATAAGAGGGGTGGATAGAAAGAGAGAGAGAGAGAGAGAGAGAGAAACAGAGGAAAGACCAGCAGCATCGTTGAATGTTGAAAAACCACCCAATTTCTCCCTAGTTTCTCTATCATGTGAGACTGGCATACGACTTACATTCAGCCGCACCATTCAATTCATCGAATTTCCAAAATCTAGGATTTCTACGGGCACGCTCGTGCTCGTATAGGTGAAGAGGCTGCTGCAGGCATCACTAAATCGTTGAAGAGTAAAGGGAAAAAGAGAGAGAGAGAGAAAGAAAAAAAAAAGAGTGAGTGAACTGACACAGTGACACATTATGCCGTAATGTGGGGGCACGTGGCAGATGCTAGTCAAGCCAAGCTGGATGCATCGATGTCTCTCAAAGTGCCAATATAAAACCGGTTCTTTTTTCAGAATAATTGCATTGCATAAATTTTCATTTTTTTTTTGTTTTTTTTTTTAATATCGGATCATAAAAACGTTTCCTAAGATTATATTGGTAAACTTTGAAAAAATCAGTTGCGATGTATTCAAAAGTAGTGGGTATCATTAAATTTCACATAATTGCTTCAAAAACGTGATATTATTTTCTTGAAAAGTGATTTATCGTGATTAAAAGAAATATTTTGCGATAGAATATAATTCTAACGGAAGAGGGGAAAAAAAAGTTAGGCGGATTCTGGATACGGACGGTATAGGTGAGCCGAAGGGATCCACCACTTTTTGTTTGTTGCATAGCAGTGCAGGCGTATAAGTTTACTCCCACCGCATTGCTTCCTTTGTTAAGAACTGTGCCAACATGTCAAGAATGTCTAGCTGCACGCGGCGAAGGGGACAGAATCGTACGTTTTTCTTTTGGGTGCATACACGGCAAGAACCGTTTTTAGGGTCAGAAACCGTAAAACTCGAGGGTTTCTAGATCACGCACGCAACTACCTGAAGTAGTAGAGATGAAAGTTGGTAAATATTTACAAATTCGATTGTGATTACATTTTAATTTGTATATGTCTTTGGATGATCTTAGCTGCAAGGCATGTCAATAATAATCAGTAGACTTTAACGGTTGTTCGTCCAAATAAATATTTTGAAGACTAGATAATAACGAATTTGAAAATTATCGGTATAACTAAGTAATTACATTTAAATTATGAATTCTATAAGCATATTAAGAAATATTTTAGAAAGTTTATTTTCAAAACTTTGAAAAGTTTTAAATTAAGTTTGCGCTAACAAATAACAATTCAATTAAAAACAGAGTTTCTCTTTAAGTATTTAAACAGATATATATATATATATATATATATATATATATATAAGTAGTTTCTAGAGATCGAAAGAAAGTCTTTAAGTGGCTATAACGATAAAGAGAATGAAGAACGGTTTCCACGATGGTAACGAATTTTGGAAAATTCACCGCAACGAGTCTCCCGTAAATTTCTTTCCTCGCGGTCTCCAAAGAGAAGAAGAAAAATAATAGCGACGTGTGCACGCCACGCGTCTCTAAAAGCAAAAGGAGAAAAAAGGAAGGAGAGAGGGAGTACCGAGAGGGGTGTAAACTTCCCCTTTTCCGCTTACGCTTTGGTGTACCTTGTTTTTTGTCTTTCTAGTAAAAAAACTCCTTTATAGAGAGCAAAGAGCGCGTGCTACCCCGAAGGAAGAAGGATGAAAGGGATCCTGACTGGCACCCTTGATCCTTAGGTGGCCTACCATTGACAATGCGCCAATCCAACGTCGCAAGAAATGCGATACCATTTATGGGTGAAACCCAAAATTACGTGAAATCCTGAAACGTACGACGCGTTTTTATCCACAGGGGTTTCTTGTACACCCAACGAAAGTATATTTTTCTACAAATCTGGTCTCCTTAAGAATCGATCGAACAATCGATCAAACCGTACATAATATCTATACATATATGTGTCATAATTAAATTTCACAACGATCATTCTTGTTTACTCATTTGTATTCGAAATGTCATGGAAATATACATATCAGATATTACAAACTATTCAACTAATTAATTGCTCGAACAAAGATATAAAATTCAAGGATTGATAATTTGTATTTCTAGAGGTAGGGTTGTATTATGAAATGGAGACGTTAAACTTAATGCATTTTAAAGTGCTTTGATACTAAATGAGAGGACATTAAAATACCTGTCGAGGCAACGTAAATTTTTCTTTACAGGCAGCACGTCGTACGAAACGACCGATTCCATTATCGCTTGGCGCTACTTTGGTCGGCTTTCTTTTCTACGTCTCTAATTTCCGAAAAGGACTATATTTAAATGACTTCCCGTTTTACGGAAGTCAGCTATTCTCGACATATGGTTAGGGGACAAAAAAAAATCGTTGACGCCCCCTCGAATCAAGCGTGAACGAACCAAGTTTTTCTTAAAAAAAAAAAAAAAAAAAAAAAAAAATATCTCAATGCTATCGAATTTCGTAGAAATAGATTAGTTTGGCACCGAGTCGTTGAAATTTTTCCTCCTTATAATCTACAATAAAATTAGTGCCGCTTTTTCCTTCAATCTTGTTTTTAAATTTATTTTAAAATTTACGAAACCCTTCCTTGTGAATAAAACATATCGATATTTCGTAATGATGAAAATTGAAAGACATTTGTGAAAAAGAAAAAAAGACCATTTTCGTAAAAGAGACTGAATTTTGACCGATCACAGGCCCACCACACGTAATATATTTTCAAAACTCGTTTTTCAACTAGGAGCTGAGAAAGAAAAAACTAAGGGTCTTCGGTAAGGCCAGCTTCGGAGTCCTAATTATACAGCACACGCCAAATAAATGGGCATCGTTCCTCGAAGCACCGTTGCCTCTCGAAAATCGACGCTCGAATTTGGTGCCGAGAGGACCAACCAAAGGACCATATGGCGAATCCTTTTGCCGCTAGTAAAAATTATCTATGGACGAACTCTTCGCTGTCCTTCAAAAATTCTTCTTCTCTTTACGACAGGTGGTTTTTCGAAACTGAATTTATCCAACTAACATTTGACCAAAATGCGACTGATCGGCAAAATTTAAATTGATATAATTAGATTTAAATGGTAATAAATTTTCATCGGCTGTGTTTATATCAATGTAGAATATTATGTTACTTATCAAGGAAATGTAAGATAGACGTAAGATATAACCGTGCATCGTTAGACATTAGATATGAAAGGAAACAAGACTAACGCGTAACAGAACAGAAACATCATTGATATTATCAGGTGAAAGAGCTCGTGCCTTCACACTTTTCACCTGCTTTTTTTCTATCCACATACGAGTTAGCCCGCGAGAACTAAGATATATCGACGAAGATCTTAACCGTATTTTCAGTTAATGCTCATGAAAAGTCCACCTTTCCGAGTGACAGGTGCCGCGTGCTAGTTAGTATATCCTTTCAAGATCCGCCGAAATAGAACTGCCGAGCGTTAAATTGATTTATCTTCGAAGTATACCGTATGGGCGACTTCCGTTGCACGACTGCATTCTGATGGGCACGAATTTGTTCATGCCAAAGGAACAATGAAAGCAGATGCGAGACCAAACGACAACGACGACGACGACGACGAAGACGACGAAGACTAAGATGAAAACGGCTGAAGGTTAATCTTTCTTATGGAACGATGTGATATATCTCTTGGTGCATTAAAACGTAATCTAATGGTAAGTAATAACGCAATAATATTTTTATAATTCAAAGATCACACGATAAAAACAAGTTTCGTTGCGACTTTTTTTTTCAACTCTCAGCATGTCTAACTACTGATTACTAAATTTGTAAAAAAGATAACGAAAGTAAAAAAGATGCAGCTATACTCAAGGTAGGTATATTAGGAATTTGAACCGTAAGAATGTAATCTACTTTTAACGAGTACGTTTCATTCGTCCTCCGTTAAACACATTCTTCCGTGTTATCCGTAAAGATCCATCGATTAAACTACAGAGCGTCTTGGAGACGAAGATTTTCGCAACTATAGAAATAGAAGAAAGGTCGCACGTAGTTCGCAGGCCTTGCCTTAAAGTGTATTATACAAGCAACGACGTAGTTTCGGTAAGCAGTCACGTATCTGCGGAAAGTGCCGTGAGCTTTCGCGGGTCTTGGCGTAAAAGTAAGCCGAGGGCTCGTAAAAAGGAGGATTCGAACACGGAACGAGCCAAGGGGTTCGGTGCTTAGGTGACACCATTGAACCAAGGGCTTGTCAAACCCCTCGAGGACCACCCCCGTAAAAAAGGCAAGAACTAACTCCTGCACGTTTGCAACACCGCGCGCATCGATATTCCTAAGCCGACTTTTCTCCAAATGTCGTCTCTGTTTCTTCCCTTTTTTCTCTATTCTCTTTTTCTATTCCTTCTCTTCCAGTCCTAAAAATCCTATTGGATTAAATGGCATATATAGAAATCGTCTCCTTCTAACTACTATTTTTTATAAAACGGATATGTGTCTATAAATAATTTTTAGACCGAGAGAAAAATCGATCGATTGGTTTCTAGATTAAATACATTTTTAATCGAGGTAATAATTTTATCTTCGAGATAAAAAGATTTCTCCTTATACAAAATTCCATATTTCTGTAAAAAAAAAAAAAATGATCAGGGTAATAAATTTATCCATTGTCTAAATAAATGCGATCAATTTTGTGTATAATCTAATTTTTTAAATATTATAATTTATAATCTAACTCTCTTACGAAGGATTCAACAACGCTCGTCGATGTGACACTTTATTCTTCTTGAATGAGATTCTTTGGACCATGAATCTGCAAGCTTGCAGTCTCTTTCATCGGTGAGGGGCCGATATGGCGAGCATTAAACAGATTCCAGGGGACGAGGAGCCGTAAAAAGGGTGTTATTAGGCTGGAAGGAACTGGTCAAAGAGAATGCAAAAGAACTATGAGGACAAAGCAGCCATAGTCCAAAACGTATTTCGAAATAAAGCATAGTTCGGTTTAAAATATGCAACGACGTGTTGCCCGAAAGACGTTCTACGGAAACCGATCACCTTCGTGGGGATATATGAAAGTAGTATCGGAGCTTCATATTTCCTGATTTGGGTTGAACGTAACTCGATATTATATCAGCTCCACTTTATCGAAATGGAATATATATAGGTGAATGTCTATGCGTGCAAGAAAAATACGTTTCTTTTATAATAGATTATTTTCAATTGACAGTATGCAATTATAATATCTATTATAATTGATGAAATATTATTTCTCTAACATTTTTATAAATACAAATGAATAATTTTATTTCGTCTGTGATAAGGTATATACTAATATATACTAATTGTAAGATATTTAATTTCTCTTGCTCTTAAACGTTATCCTGGAAGAATTATAAAGAATTGGAATGACGAGATGGAACCTTGGAAGAAAGGATTCGGACCAGCGGACGGACCAAAGCAGGAACGAACTTACGAACGAACGAACTCACGGGTAGAACAGACGGGGTAGAGAGTTGCTATAGAAACACTAATTCCGTCTCTGTCGTACTCGCGCTGCGCCGCGGCGATCCCTGCAACTGGGGGAAGAAAAAATAGCGAGGGTGAAAAACCTGGGGGTGACTCAAATAAAAAAACGGATCAATATTAACTCTTTTTTCAGGGGCGGATGGCCCACTGAGTGGGGATGCCTCGACCACCCCTCCGCAACCCGCCGTCCTGCTCTTCTTCCTAAACTTTCACGCTGCTATTTTTCTCTTTCCTTCTCTCTCTCTTTCTCTCTCTCTCTCTCTCTCTCTCTCTCTCTCTCTCTCTTTCTCTCTTTCTTTCTTTCCCTCTGTCCTTCTTTTTTTCGCTTACGGTCCTGTTTAGGAATTCTTTCTCTTTCACCCTTCTCTCGCTCTTCCATCTACCCTCGTTCGTCTCTTTACTCTTCTTTTGAATTCGTGAGCGACATGCTCCTAGAACGAATATGAAATTAGCTTTAAAGTATTGCCAGTAAGAGAACGTTCTTTTCTTTTTCATACGTGAAGGATTACTTTCATTCTTGATTTGGACACCTGTTGGCGAAACTTGGAGAAACAGTATTTGTCCTCCTCTCTTCCTCTTTCTAACGGTTTAAAGTATTATAGTGAAAATCGTCTTGGCCTGATTCCAAATGATACGAAATGAAATATTTTCAAATAGATCTGTTATTATCTTTTATGTTTAAGAATAAGAAAGAGATAACACACAAAGTGCATAGAGAAAATTCGTCGTCCAATTAAAAGATTTGAATCGATCAGATATTTCTTCCCATGCATTTCAAATTACAAAACATAGAATTATCGATGATCGTCGTTGGCCGAGTTTCTCGAAGTCAGCGAGTGCGTCCTTGACTTCCGGCCCTTTTACAACCCTTCTTTGCATTCAGTGGCCTCGAAAGCCTACTCTTTTAACCCTCCGCGTCCTCGCTTCTGTGACCAAAAGAACCCCAAACAAACGCATTTCCATGGTTACGCGCAATTACTAGGGTTGACCAACGACTAACTAACTACCTGCCTTTGAGTTTCCACCTTGATCACCGAGGCAATGCTAGAGCGAGAAGATTCCGAAGGGTCTTCGAATCGAACAAGAGAAAAAAAACACAAGAGTGTAAAACGTAAACTCGGCCTTTTCTTTTGATGAGAATAAGAGAACATGAGAAACGAGGCAATATGCAGTAAATTCATACGATGTTTGGATTTTGATCTACATTCAATCCCGCATTCAAGAAAATTATCCTTTTTATGGTTCATATTTATGGAGACGCTAGGATGACACTTGTTACCCATAATCGCGCCCAATATCGCGAGAAATCATGAATTTTTTTCCTCCTTGTATTAGTACACTGAAATTATTCAGTATGCAATAATAACGAGGTGATTATCGAAAAAAGTGTTCGTATTATTCGTGCTCAATATTTGAATCAAATTTATTTTCTTATAAATATAATATATATATAAGTACTCTCGAAAATAAGTGATTTTATATGATTTCGAGATAAAAATTTATACGAGCAAAGATCAAATCAAAGGCAACATATTCACATGTTTTATTACCGATATATTATAATACATATTTTAGGTATGATAAATATGAAATATTAAGATTATATGCACACACACATATACATCTCATTTACGACAGCAGCTAACAATGGGGGTTTGGAAGAAAAAAAATCAATGATATCGATTCTATTGGTACTCAAAGCATTTAAAGGCCGAACTATACAAGTTCAAGGTCGATCATCGCGTTGAATTCAATGGCAGCGCCGTTGTTTGGACCATATGTGCCTTCCGAAAGTACATTCCACTCGTATAATTTTTTTCAATCTTCATTTTTTTCCAGTTAATTATAATTTATTTTAACGGTATAAAGAGTCAATTATAAATTTATTTTTAAAATATAATAAAAAAAAAAAAAAAAGTAAAAGTCAATATATTGTATGAGAGGTGTAAGAAAATACGATCATACGATAAAATTTCAAATTTCTTTCGACATCGAAGTAATTCGATCATCTCAAAGTAACATTCTCAACGTCAATTTATACTTTACTACCTACGAAAGTCTTGAAAACTCGTCTCGTCCAATTAACGTTACCTTCCTGACAAAGTTCGGAAAGCTTGTTACCGATCTCCTTACTAAAATTTGATTGCGTACGATCAGGAGCAAAAGCATTTCCTTGGGATTTTCAGTTGAACATTGCCGATATTATTTGCAAAAGATCGGAATGACGGGACACACCCTACCCTTGGGTTGCCGTGCCTTGCCCCTTTTACGAGGTTTCAAGCTTGGGACTCGGGACTCGAGACGCGAGAGCAACTCGCACAATGGAGGAAGGCCTGTACAGAAGATATTTTATCGTTCATGGGTGGAGTACCATGGCGTACCGCACAACCGATTTGCATAATAGTAGCGAATACACTCTGGTGATATACCGACTTGTATGATCGTATAGGTGTATGTAGAATAACAGGCTGACGTTGCGCGCACGAACACTCGGAGTGATTTATGCAAGGACTCGCATAGGCATCTCATAGAATCGCAGACAAGACAGCGCAAACGAACTTCGGTACGGCGACACTTCGTTTAGTTGTCTCTCTTTGTCTCCTTTGTACAACTAAGAGAGTGTTACTTTCGAGAGTGGCCGTAGTTCGAGCATTAGAAATACGATTAATAAAGAATAAAGAAAAGGACCGACGAATCGATCATTCCGGCATAATTAACGATATGCAAACGACTTAAACGAATCACTGGAGTAACTTCTTCTCGCCAACAGTGTTGGTACTTCATAATTGAATTCGTTCGCTTGGAGATTCTAAAATTAAATCAAGAACTGTGATCGAGCGTGTTAAAATATTACATTAAACCCTTTCATTCAATTATTTGTATTAACTTTACATGAACTCCTAATACCTTCTATTCAAATTTAACAACTGTGTTAATATCAACGAATTGTCTTATTATCTCGAGCATCTAATACTTAATTCTTTTGAAGAAACACTTAAGCATCCCCAAAACTCCATTCCTTTCTTTTTTTACTATCTTTCGGGAGCCTCTAGAGCAAAGATAATGAAAAAAATACGCGAATACGTGTATCTCGCGACTGTAATTGCCGTTCCTGAATTAAATAAAAAAAAGAAAAGAAGCTGATTGTGAGTTGGAGAGGGACAAAAGAGAAAGAAGAAGAAAAAGAAAAAATAAGAAAGAAGCATAAGAAGAAGAAGAGGAATGAAGGCCGGTGAAAGGAGCGATTCCAACGAGACTGCCCCCAGTTCTCTTCTTTTTCCCTTACGGAGAGCATGACGGAGGGTCGAAGTCGTTTCTGCGACGACCACCCGGCATATCATTACCCTCGGTCCCCTCCCACCCAGCCTCTTACCCTTCCACTCGGTATTTCTCCCTCCGTCTTTGGTTCGGTGGCCTCCTTCTCTCGCACTTTCACCCTTCCATCTTCTCCGGTAGCGACCCTCCGCGCTTCGATTCGTGCTGGCTATATCCTCCCTCGTCGACGTCCACCCCGTCTCTTACCCCCTTCTTATCCTGCTTTTTCACCCTTATCACCACCCCCGGTAAGAATGCTCCACGGTGGGGGCAATATGGCCGCCACCTTGCACGCTGGATACATTACGATCACGTTACTTAATTACGCAAGATACTTCCAAGGGGATGATACCAACCTCCCCGTCCATAAGTACGGTGAATCGCGAACTTTCTTCCCTGCGGATTGCGATAAAGGACACGTGGAAACTCCCAAAGAAGATCTTTTGACCTTCATCCTTTCCGAAAGAAATCTTTTCTTCTTTTTCTTCTTTTTCTTCTTCTTCTTCTCCTTCTTCTTCTTCTTCTTCTTTTTCTTTTTCTTCTTCTTCTTCTTTCGACTTTTTTCTTTCTTTCGCTCTTTTATTTTCCCTCGTGTTTGTATTTTTTGTTTAAGTAGTTACGCAATCTACTTTACGCTTCGATTGTTACAAGAACGTGAATAAAAGAAGATCTTTGAGAGCGTGTCGAAAAGGAAAAACTTTCAAATAAATTTGTTAATAGTCGACAAAATTAGAAAAATGTGTCGTTCAATAGGGGAGCATGATCATTCGCGTACCCTGGTATAATCATTTTTCATTTCCTTCATTTTATCAATAAAGATTAATCGTACTTTATTAAGTATAAAAGCCTATTTATTTCTTATCATTTCGAAAAGATTTTGATTAAATTTATCGATATGTATTCTTTCAATATATTTCCAAAACGAAATAAGGTCAATACAATTGTATAATAATATTCCTAAGTATACTCATTCATCAGCAGTAAGCTTTTATGCCGTGAATAATCAATCAACCCTTTAACGACAACCACCGTTATAACGCCAGACTTCCGTCTCTCTCTCTCTCTCTCTCTCTCTCACCCTCTCTCTTTTTTCTACCCCCCTTTTCGTACCTAGCACCACTCCGACTCAGCAATATAATGTATCTATATTTTTATAAACCAAGTATCCCACGTTGCCAAGTTCGAGCATACGACCTGCATTAATCAACCGCCCACCTAAAAAAAAAATCCATATCTCATCAACTATTTAAGCGTCCTCCTCTTCCATCGCCATCAAGCGCCGCTGTTCTTCGAGAGAAAAAATTAAAAATTAAAATCACAATTTCCCGTCCGTTAGCTAGCTACTCCTCTGTTTCTCTCTACCTTTCTTTTTCTTTCTCTTGTTTTCTTTCTTTCCGTTACTTTTTTTTTCTCTCTCTCATGTATTGCGAGCCGAAGAAAAATATCACAGTGGAAAATGTAAGATAGGGGAAAAGAAAACAAGAGACGGAAAGAATGGTAGAATAGAAAAAAAAGAGCTGGTCGATGACAAGTTAGGACAAAGGGATACAGAAAAGGTAAAAAGAAAAGTAGGGTGGTATAAAAAAAGATGTTCAAAGTGGACTATAAAAATTATTCCACAGATAAAAAAAAAAAAAAGACAAAATTGGTATTTTTCGAATAGGAAAAGAGATGACACTAGGTAAATAGAGCAAAAGCGCATTCTATTAAAAAACAATAGAAAATAAGGCAAAAGTAGATTATATAATAATATGAAAAAGGTCCAAGTAAAATATCTCAGCAGGCGATAAAAACCAATATCTAGGTATTGGTGATATTCTATTCCAATTATCTGTGAACGCTGTCTCTTTGTCAAAAACTTTGTTAAACCTTCGAATTGCGTAAGACCCACTACTGTGCGTCAAGGTTTTTCTTCGGGCATTAAAAGTGAAACATCTTGCAAGGCATCTATCTACTCTATTTTACGTCAAAACGAACAAAAAAAATTTAACAAAAGAAAGTAGGTAAGAAAAATGTTGATGTACAACCTTGGAAACATTAAGTTACGTGAAAAAAGATCGTTTTTTTGTCGTTCCATCTACGTAAAATTAACATTTGTTCGAGTTACCTTGCAACCCTCAACGTATTTACGTTGGAATGCAGCGTGATGCGGTTTAACCTACATACGCCTTTCTAACGAGATTCTTCCAGCGTCATGCACTTTGCCCTGGACATGAGTAGAAACGAGGCATGCAGGAGCGTGCGTTCGGTGGAAAAGAAAGAATTTCAAATTCGGGTCGATGAACCCTTTTCGGTGAAGGCTTCAAAGTAGAAGGAGCTAGGAACGTAGGGCGAAAGGATTCGTCCCTTCCATTCGCGCGAACCCACACGGATCTGTGCCACGGAGGGGTTGAAAAAAAATGTATTGAGTGATCGTGGGTGAGTCACTACTATCGGTTGGGGTGATAGCGCCTGGGGTGAGGCAAGCGGACTTTTTATCTACAGGGATTTACAGCGAGCCTAGGTCCGGTTGCACCCTTATACCTAACTCTGCCAGCAGTACGATCGACCCAGGAAAAAGGTACAAGAGACAGATAGAGAAAAGGAGAGTGAGAGAGAGAGAGAGAGAGAGAAAGAGAGAAAAAAAAGAATAGAAATTATTCATGAGATGCGCGCAACTTCTGTCCATAGGCCTTTGCTACTTGTACCACGATCACCACTGTCGCTACCACTACCATCTATTCAGGAAGGGTTGTTCGAGAGATTTGTTACGGGGATTTCTAAGGTTCATCGATAATTCCACTAGCGTACCGGAATCTGCTTGTAAAGGAAGTATCTGTAACGATTCTGAAGAAGAAAGAAAGAGAAAAAAAAGAAATAATATCAGTATTCACGATACCAAGAAGCAAAATCTTCATATCGTAAGAGAAAGAAAATTACTATTTGCGGGAAAATCGTGAGATAATACAACATAAATACTCGCGATTATGACAATAAATAAATTTTTAAAAGGATTGAAATAAGTTTCTAGAAGAAGAAAATAAGGGGACGTAAAAAATGAAAGATGAGAAAAAATAAGAAAGAGTGAAGAAAATTTCTGCTGATTCTTTGCGTGCCGGCTTTTTTTCTACGGGGGCCAATTGCCAGAACGAATAAAATTTGGATGAGTAATGAGGCCGACGATGCCATTTAACATTTTGTAATCAGAGATTCAACGCGGAGGGTGTTCGTGCAACGAAGAAGGGCTTGCTGTACGTTCCTCAGGATTGTACTTTCAGCATAAAAAGTGCACCCCCACGGTATTTCATTCGTTACCTACCACTACTACTATCGTTATTCTGGTGCCGTTAACGTCGTCCGAAGCAGCCGGTGTACGGGAACGAGCGAGCACGCGCGCGCACGAATTCGGTTGTGTTAGTAGCAGCAGCGCCAAGTAATTTCGCTTAAAAACGTAATTAGTGTGCCTTGAGATGGGGTTGAGGAAAAAAATCGTTAGGGGTAGCCAAGTTTTTTTCATCGCGTGGGGTGCGGATCGAGGTATGGCGATGGGCAGGCAAGTAAGGGTGCCTTAGACCGAAGACTAGGGTCCCACCCTTTGCCTCGCGCGTCGCTTCGCCCGCGTATCTTTCTTTCCTGATCAAATCTTTGGGGTGGACTTCTCGAGTGCGCCAGAGCAACTCGCCCGTAGGATATCGAGCCGTACGTCTTCGATACTGTAAGAAACTTGAAAGGGTAGAGAAAAGAGAGAGTAAGGGAAAGAATTGCAGAGGAAAAGAAGAAAGAAAGTGGATAGAAAAGGAAAGATAGTAGTAGGGTATGGAGGGTAGGAAGAGAGTCACATGACTAGATTGATAGGCAGAAAAGAAAGAGGAAAAACTTATGCGGAGGAAGAAAGGTTCGCACTCGTATTCTTATTCTTAGTCATATCCTATCCTTTTATATCCTTCTCAATTTACGTATCTAAATGCATAGTATATTCAATAAAATTTTACTCATAAAATAATATCTATATTTAATATTTAATCTATTTATATGGCATAATCTAATTGTCAATATCTAAGTTCCGTGGTTTAAAACAGAATGGCCGATCTAAAAAATTAAATTGTATTGAAAGATAAAATAAATAAGTGAAATAATAGGACAAGTTATTAAAATTTCGTTTTTTGAACTATGAAACTGTTGATTGATATAATTTATACGATGCGCGTATGATGTCGTTTTAACGAAATCTATGAATGAAAAGTGACACCCCTCCCCTCAATATATCGGTCGTGCGACGCCCAAAGCGTTATGCATCACCTTTGTAATGCTCTCACTCGATCGAGTGCAGATCGATTTGACAGGGGAAAAAAGCACGATATCTTGCGGAAGCCCCTACATACTTTTTTAAAGATCTACACCGCTGACCCTTGCGTCATTTTTATACCACTTTGTTTCCGCAACGCGTGTCATCGCTATTAATCGTCGACACTTTGTACAATTTCAATAAGCCTTTTTCCTTTCGAGTAGACACCTCGATGATCAAAAGAAACGAATCGATTCGATGAAATCAAATTGGACGGCAACACGAGACTCCACAGTTAGACGTTTAAATTCACTAAAAAGAAGAAAACAAAAAAGAAACAGAACGGGAAAAAAGAATGAAAATAAAGGTACTATCGTATCATTTTCTCGCTGCTATCTATCTCCCATTTTCTCTTCTTTCTCTTTTCTTTCATACAAAGAGAAAAAACGTAAAGAAAAATAAATGTTGGTAAAAGGAAAGTGCCAGAGGCTGCGGCATAAACACCCTGTCGAGTATACGGCACCTGAGGCCACGAATTATAGGTTCATACTCCTGCAGTGGATTTACGCTGGTACAAGTTTGTGTTACCACCCTCACGCCTTTTCCTTTAGTATTAATATCAACGAAAAAATGTACTTCAGTTTGTGCATTAAAATTTTATATTAACGATAATCAGAAAATCTTGACATTAAATACCAATCCAATATTTGTTTAAAAAGTACACTTACATATCTATGAAATATACATCTAAGAAAATGATAATGTATAAATATAGGAAATTATTTTCACGTCTAATTAATGCTTATTACTTTTTTAAATTCTCCAAGATATAAAGTTTATTAACATTTGTACAAGTATTTAAAAAAAAATTTCGATTGCAACGAAATGGTTCACCATTAGATAGAGATAAGTGTGTACTTTAGTTTTTTCTTTTTTTCCTTTGACACTTTGATTCACAAAAGGAAGTCAGCAAAGAAAGATGAAAGAACGAAGAAAACAAAACTCTCCTGTTAACGGATGTGGATAGGCAAAAAGAAAGAAGCAAAAAGACAGGAAGGAAGAAGAAGAAGAAGAAGAAGAAGAGGAGGAAGAAAAGGAAGATAAAGAGCGAACAAAATAAGAGCAACACGGTGCGAAAGTCTGATTACAAATTTATGAAGAAATAGATCTTGGAACTTTGGTCTTCTTCGCAAAGGGTCGAACCTTTAAATTCACCTTCGACCTCCAACCTTCGTCGCGAAAAATACCCATCTTGGAAAGGGCGCGAGTTAGGTGAAAAGGAGGGGAGAAAGTGATGGTAAGGAAAGGAGAAGTGGGGGGGAGGGGTGGGGGAACGATAGGAAAAAAGTAGAGAGCAAGTTTACTTCTGGACTCATTGGCGAAGCAAGGACTGATGGAGAAAGGGTCGGTGGTAGAAGGACAAGGGAAGGACCGATTGAAGCAGACGGGATGTTTAATTCAAAGAAACTGGAGACACGCCCCGCTAACTACGGAACGAGCTTGAAGACGTCGACCTTCGGAAGAGAAAAATTCGTAGAATATACAGTCGCGATTCCCTTTGCCTTCGCAAATCTTGGGTTCTGCTCAGTAATTGGTTTCTCTTTTTCTTTATCTTTTGAAAGCAATGTACTTCATTGAAAGAGAAAAAAAAGAAAGTATCTACTTATCATTGTACTCTCTTCTTGCTGGAAAAAAAAAAATTATTTCGATTAATTCCGATCGTGTTTTTTTATCGTCTCTTTTTATTTTTTATGCGAACAAAATTCTTCGTCAATAAGTAAATCACGTGTAATGCATCTTAACGTGTTACTGAAATATAAAAGTTGTTATTGAGATAAGATTACGTTTATACGAGCAGATTTCACTTGAGATGGTATAACGATGAAATATCGCCATCGCAAAATGTCTACCATTTTGTCTCGGGTGCAGCAATTACCGAGGTTGCATTGCATGGTTCGCATCCAGTGCGCATGCTTCGCGAATGAAAGGGTTAAAAGGTTTCCCACCCCTTTGACCAAGGCGAGGCTTAGAGTCGTGCGACTTCCATTTCACACGCCTCTTCATTAGCTTCATTGCTAATACTTATGTCTCTTAAGTTTTTAAGAAAAACAAATCTCGTTAGAAAATAAATTAGATTACTTCGTCTAATTTAGCTCAAAATCCTTAACAATTTATATTTTGTATTTTATTTGAATTAAGTATGGTTAAAAGTTTCTTCGTTTTAGTTAAATATCGTTACAACATACTTCCTTTTAAATTTACATATAATTAATTAAATCGCATTAAAACCTAAAAAAGAAAAAGAAAAACTTGAATAAGATTTATAAAAAGCGGAACGCATTAGACCGATTTGTGACCTCAATCTGAAGACTCTTATTTTCGATTATTACAGAAAGTTTTTTCTTTTCTTTTTTGTTGTACCTTCGAAACCCTTCCAACCCAGGTCACAAGCTCGTATACACGCGCGTCCACGTGGCAACCCTTTTTTTCAAGCGTAGTTTAGAAGGTAAAAAATAGCCCGGTACGAAACTATAAGGCACGTGGATCGAAACGCGTCATTTAGTTTAGTGCGCGACGATCGAAACACTTTGGAGAAAAAAAAAGTAGTGGAAAAAAAATTTGTCGAGACAATAGATCCAGCGCAGCTGGTTAAACGCGGAAGGGTTGCCTATTAGCATAAAAGGGCACGATTACACGATTACGCGACTCAGACGTATGGGTACCAAAGGGTTTTTTTTTATCGACTGCCACCCCGCATCAGACGAAAAAACATACATGGTTGAAAGCCCGTTGCGATTGCGGCTTTTTATACGTTTATATACAAACTCTAACTCCCACTTCGGTAATAGTACACTGCTTATTTGTATAAGATATCGTGACTGCTTTCTCTTTCTGAATTTGCATACGAAGAAAAGGCTTGTGGTGGCTAATAATAATCAAGGTTACAATGAAAACATATTCGACTATTTGGAATACGATAGTAAGGGTAAAATATATTTTCTTAAATATTTATTTCTATTCTAAAAACGACAAATATTTGTAAAACCTTTTCATAGATATTCTATTTTTTGTTACAAATTAATAGTTAACGCTCATAAAAATATTACAAGTTAGAAAAGTTCCTTTCTCGCGGTAGAAAGATAAATCATCAGAGGAAGTGTAGCAGAAAGCACAACATAAATCGAAAAACTGAAAGAGGGTAACCAAAAATCGTCGATAGAGTTATAAAGGTGGGCTTTACCGCCTCCCTGCTGGTCACCCCTCGTACATACATACGCACGTATGTATCCAATGCCGCAAAACAGACATAGGGATGAGCACCCTTGAATCGGAAATAACAATACATTATTTATGTCTTACCCGTTACCATTGGGCCAGCCACGCGAATTTTTTTGTGATCGATACGAATTATCGCATTTCTATCCGATCAATTTATAATCACTTCATTCTGTGGACTACCTTTATGATATTTTTATTAAATTCGATTATTTCTATGTATATGGATTTCTATATATTTTTTTCGAACGTTAAAGATATATTTACCATTTAAAAACGAACGATTTGTTTAAACTATAGTTTAAACAAAAGTCATTGATCGATTCAACGAATTTTGCACACGACTACGACTAATGTCTGATTCTTTAACACCCTAAATTTTTTGATAATAGGAAATAAAAGTTGACAAAGAAAAAAGAAATATAAGGTCCACGAAATTATAGACTCTAAGCTACTATTCTAATTTTTTAACGGTTATGTTCTACCGTTGGCATTCACGTAGGAAGTGATTCGATGATTTCGTTTACTTTCTTTTGCATCATTTCTTTTTCATATTATTTTCTTTTTTATTCGTTTCATATATTTCGTTCAAGTAGGAACTTGAACCTTCGAAAAGGTTCCTGATCGACCTGACGTAAAACGAAGGTGAGAAGTAAAGTGCATAAAATTGGAAGAGAAAAAAAACAATGTAGAAAAAAGTAAAGAAAAAGTACGATTCTCATGTTCACGCGCATTCTCGATTTCGCGGTAAGGCAAGAAAGAAATACGCTCGTTAAATTACAACAGTTATCGAACATGGAGTCTCCCGAATAAAAGCGGGGCAGTAGAGCGAGCAAAGACTCGATGGAAAGAGGGTGAACTTTATATGCATACGAGAGAACATTCAAACGTCAATCAAGTATCGACGCGTTTCGAGAGTTCTGCCTCCTGGAATCGAACGTTTTTCTCGAAAAAATTTACGTACTCATTCACACCACTTCTCGCTGGACGCGCGACGTTAACATCAAATATAGTTGAATAGTAGTAGAGGGAGAGAAAACGCGGGTAGGAAGTCTGTTTGCTTTTTCATCTCTCTTGAATTTATATTCGAGAGTATATTTTTTGCACCAACCGTCACACATTGTTAACGTCAACTTACAATTTTTTTTCTTCCTTAGTAACGTGCACTCATTTTTTCTCTCGTCAGTAATGGCAAAAAAAGTGAAGTAGAGAGAAAAAGAATGAGAGACATTGACTACTCGAGTTTTTCAATTTTTTTCGTAAAAGGATAAAACAAGGAATATCACTTAAAATTAAAAAATGACTTGAATATGCCGACGCTTGCTATTCTCCATTTATTTCTATGTGTGTTTAAAAAAAATAGTCTAAGAACCATCATTGTTATTTACAAATCTAATCAATATAATATATCATACAGGTTAAAAAATGGAAAAATCCAATATCATAACTGGATAATTCAAACTTTCAAAAATTTCATTGTTAATTATCCAATTTTTTATATTTCTAACATTTCTTTTTTTGCCCTTATATTCTTCAGATAATCGCAAAAAATCTTTTGTATAGAACGTTGACTCTCATATGATACTTTAAAAAGAAAGATTCGTAATGACGGTAAAAATATCTTATTTTTGTATACGCTTTTATCTATAAAATATAATTTATCTTTTAAAGAATTATTTATTCTCCTCTGTTTAAAATTAAACAGTATTTCCTTATTTTAATTCACATACACGATTATTTCTTCGAGTATTAAAAATACAATAAAAAAGTCTTTTAAACGAGGTATCAAAGATATCGTTATGATAGTTATCTGATTTTGGGATGATCTTGGAAAACATTTTAAAACTAGTGCCAGAGTTCACAGCTTTGGTTATATTAATTCGATACAATTGGAATAATTTATATGGTCAATAATTTACATGACGCGACAAAGTATCAAATGTTACACTCTGTCAGCAGTAAGGTATACGCTTGGTCTGTGATAACGTATGCGGTCGGTCCGCAATGAAGTGTATACTCGCATTTTAACTGTCTATATTGCAACAGCGTACTGACTGATGTAGCGAAAAGATTAAATTTGAAAAAATTTTTAAAATAAGAAGATAAAATGATTGATAGGAAATCAATATACACCTAATTCATTTTTTACGCAGTATTTCAAGGAAATGTATCTACCGTGTATAAAAAAAATTAGATAAAATTGTTATATGATTCATAGAGAGATCATGAAATCAAACGATTTCGTAATTTTGAAAATAAATATATAAAAATACTGTAAAATTATTAATAAAGTATATACTCTTCCGAAATATTGCTATGTTTTCTTTCTAATTAGCTATCTTCATTTTATGTTGAAATATATTACATATATTAAATTAAAATTGCTCTCAATTCTCGAGCGAGGGTCTTTTTCTAACAAACGGCATACAAAAGAGAAATATAAAAATGTAAATTAATATCTCTCTTGACGCACATATTACGTTACCGAAAATTAAAAATTAATTTAATAAATTAATTTAGTAGAATATTTATAAAAATGACACATTGTTATATACCATATTCATTTATATATAAATGATAAAATGAAATATATTCCTAACTTTCTAAAAAAACTTATTAAATTATATGCATCTAAATACCTATATATATTGTATACCTATATATATATGGGTATATTTTGCTAAATTATAATCTATATAACCCATAAATTTGTTGAAAGGTTTGACGTACTGTTGACTCTTTATCTTATAATGAAAACTCTATAGTAAATACCATGTGCAATTTCAGATTATTCCGGGGAGTTTTTGGGAGCGAACGCATTATTATCACGCCGTAGACATTTTACAGAAAGTTAGAAAAGCGATGGTGATGGGTTGAGCTGTGCTCGTCCGTTTCACATTTCTAGCATTCGTTGAATGGAAGAAAACATATATCAGGTCTGCCTCTCCATGAGTCTGGCATTATATCACTTTTGCATTTATAAGGCTGTCACTGTCGGCTCGTACCCGACCATTTGTGAAAGGGGTATTATGTTCTAATAATGGGCGACACGCCATGTCAAATTCATCCGGTAAAATGGAAACAGGTTGACGTTTATTTTGTTCAGGAAGGCTTATGCACGATTGGGACTCGGTAAAAGATAAAGCTCATGATCGTGGATTAATCGAATTTGATGATATACAGTGGTTACTGTAAAGTTTTTCGAATGTTTTCGATAAAAGCATATATTTAAATTAATTTTTTTATATTTAATTTTTATATTTAAATTTATTATCCAAATGTCAATAGTTTCACATGATTATTTAAGATATTCGTGAATTCATATTCAACGAGTTTTATAAAATAATACTTAATGATTAATTATGTAAATATTAAATATGTAACTGTATCAAAAAACACATTATTAAAACTGGTCAAGATTTATTTATCTTATAGAAAAATGTAAAAATTAAATAATTACACTTTATTTGTTATTGTTAAAATAAATTAAATTGAATATTAATATAAATGCAACTCTTACAGTATTACATACAAATGCAAATTATTAAAATGATCTAATACATATGTTTTTTTACTTAAATGAAAGAAATTGCAATATAAATAAATATTCTCTTAGAGAAATAATATTAATAAATATGAATGTTTGAAACTTAATGCTGTATTTTAACTTTCATGTTTTCTAGTAGAAGTAGCTTTTATAACAAAGCTTAATATAATTGATTGCATATCAATACCGTATGCCATACATATTAACGCTGCAAAATTATTTAAAAAAACCAATACTCTTGTTAAAAACTAGTATACTCGTAATTAGAGTAAAAAACCTATTGTTCGCACTTTTTAATAGTCTTTTCCTGTTAACAATTTTATGAAAAAAGAAAAAAGCATGCAAATACATTAATGGCAACAAGATTACTTAATACAATTCTGTTGAGACATTAAGTAATCGTTGTATTTTTTTTCTTGAGCTTGCTGTAGTTTTTGTAACTTTTTCAATTGTCCTTTACTGATCTCTTTACCACATGCATCGTGCGTCGGTAATCCCTATAAATTGGAATAATATTGTATTATTGATTAAATAAACGAATATGTAATTAAAACTAACTGCATCTAATTAACACACTTTTTCATCAAATTGAGAATACTTGTCCTTCTCTAATTTAAACATTTCCATTGGTGATATTCTCTTTTGCGCTTCTTTCGCAGCAGCTGCAGCAGCTGCTTCACTTTTTCTTTTTTCCTTTTCTAAAATTTTCTCCAATTCTGCTTTTCTTTTAGCTTCTTTCTCTTTTAAAAGTTCATCTTTGTTTACTAATTTTACTTGGCAACCATCTTCGCTATCATCTTCTAAACGAACACCGACAGTTGGCAAAATATCATCTCTCAACTTATCACATTCACGAAGAATACTATCTGCTTTTATAAGTTTTGCATGATCCCTTACTTTTTCTCGAAAATCAGAAAGAATTTCAAGATACGGCATAACGATTTCTTCCACCTAAACAATATCATAAATATAATAAATAGTTTTTTGTAATCAATTATAATCATAAATACATATATTCACTTTAACATACATTTGTTTTCGTTGTCTCATTATCAATTGGAAAACCAATGCCATCATGAGATGAATTTATAGCACCAAAAATAGTGAATATTTTTGTAATGTAAACTGCAATATCTCTGAGTAATAGAGTATTTGGATGTTTATTTTGCTTCATATAAATATTGCAATGTGCTACAATATCTCTAATTGCGTCTAAAGCACTTTTTGTATCAATATTGTCTGTAAGCAAACAAGCATGTGTCATAAATATATGACATGTAACATAATACATATAAAGATACTTTAATATTATATTTAACAATATTTTTAAACTATGTATAAGACTTACCACATAATGAATTGTGAACGGAATCCTTCGAAGCAGAAAACTTTGAGTTAAGATCTATTTCAGCATCAGTCCATTTACTAAAAAGATTTATATTACCTGTATTACTTGAGCATCTAATTCTGCATTTTACATTTAAGAAGAATTCCTACAATAAATACAATTACATAATTAACGTTTCTTAAAATAGCACCTTATAAGATACTATATAAACTATATTAAATAATTCTTACGTTGAGGAACTTTTCGTATTGAATAGCCATATTCATAGTATTTTCACTATAGTCTAGAGTATCCTTCCATGAGTGAAGAAGAAATGCAAGTCTTAACTGTCTCGCTGAATGTTTTTTTAATGCATCTTGTATAGTAATAAAATTCTTTAATGATTTAGACATTTTACAACCAGCAATTGTTAAGTGACCAGAATGAAGAAAATATCTAACCCAATTCGAGTTATTAAAATGTGCTTCAGCTTGAGCAAGCTCATTGTCATGATGAGGAAATTTAAGATCTACGCCTCCAGTATGAATATCTAAACTATCACCACAAATTGCTGATGCCATTACAGAACACTCTATATGCCAACCTGGTCTACCTTTACCCCAAGGACTACACCACCAAGGTTCACCTGCCTTAGAACGCTTCCAAAGAGCAAAATCTGTTACCGATCTCTTTTCTGACAATGTTTCAACCGATGTGCTTAAATCACCTATTAAAAATATAATTAATAATTATATTACATGACTGTTTAATAAATTTATCAAATCATTATTATATGACTATAAAATATTAATACCTTCTCCTTCTTCTAAACTTGATGTATCACCATATGCTTCAGGAACCAATTTCGCATAGTAATGCTTATCTTTTTTATCAAATTTTCCTACATCAAAATAAACAGATCCATTGCTTTCATAAGCAAAACCATTATCTATAATTTTAAGAATAAATTCAATAATCTCTGGGACATATTCACTAACTCTTGTTAAGACATTAGGCCTCAATACCTATTTATAGAAATAAAAATATTTAAATACTCATATACATATAAATGTAATATTATACATTATTAATAATATCTCACATTTAAAGCATCCATATCTTTGTGAAATTCCGATTCCCAATGTTGCGACAATTTGGTAAATATTGAATGTTCCTCAACAGTATCTCCTTTTTGATCATCTAACCAATTGGCTAAAGGATCTCGTGCTTCCTCCAATAATATCTATAAAATTACATGTTTCAGTTGTTTATAAATATCAAAGTTAAATGAGGTAGAAAAATAACTTTATGCTACATACCTCTTGGCATTTTATAATTTTATTTTCATCTTTACTTCTGACTGCTCTTTCCAAATTTTCTATAGCTTTTTCGACTCGACTCAACATCTTTTCCATCATACATTTTTTATCGGGATCAGTTGTTATTTTTACTATGTTTTCAAAATTGGACATTACTATTTTAGTATGATCTAATATTTTATCTAAGCTATAATTTTCTTTAACATAATTTTGAAATAAATAATTTTGTCTGGCTCGTTTGATAATTTTGTCATCTATATCAGTTATATTCATTACGTACAAGACATCATATCCAAAATAATTTGACAATACTCTCCGTAAGATATCAAAGGATATGTATGATCTATAAGAATAACACAAATACAATTAATAAGTACATCATGATTATATTACTTTGATCAATTTATTCATTATATTAATACCTGGCATGACCCATATGTGAGGCATCGTAAACTGTTGGACCACAACTATACCACAGAACTCCATTTCCAAATTGAGGAATAAATTCTTCCTTTTCACGAGTTAAACTATTATATAGATATAGTTTAGTAGGTGTCTTCCTTTCTGGAAGACTCCAAGGTGGTTGAATTCTTTTCGCCATGAATTCACAATTGTTCTTTCCTTGTATGCAAACACAAAAAAATAGAATATAAACACTCAAGATATCAAAATACAATTTATCCGAAATCTCATAAATATTTGTATGTTTAAGTAAGATAAAAATACTTATATTAGTATTTCTAATCACCTTTATGCAAAAATGCAATTAATGCACAAATAAAATTCAAAATTCGACCAACTTTTTCTAATAATTCTATTGTCAACGCATTGAACACGTGTCGTAACTTCACTAACGGATGACGTTATTTGATTCTAACTATGCATCATTTCACACCTGAAATAATTGTGAAATAATATTTATTTTAATAGCAAATTCTTAGTGATTTATTTGTACAGTGGTATTCACTAAGAATTTTTTTTTTAATTCAAAAATAATCGAATACATTTTCAAAATGAAAATAACAAATTCAAATTAAATGAGTGGATATAAATAGAATGAATTTCTATTTCATATAATGTATTTGAATTATAGATATGTCTACTATTATTTTTACATTTAAATAAGCATAATCACATTTATGCCCATGATTTTAAATCTCTTAGAATTTAATGAATATGATTTTAGTATATTATCATATTTATGTTATAGATATTATTAAAAACTAAAAATAAAACTATACTTTTTAAAAATCTGATATATGCTGCTAAAATCTATATACCAAAGTTTTCTATTAATCTATATTGCATATTGGCAATTATTCACGGAATTAGTTACTAATACTAGGGAGAAAATGAATAACCCTATAAAAACTAGAAAAAGATCTAGTAACAAGAAAATTATTCAACCATAAACTGAACAAAATTGCTCACACTGCTAAAAGTCTATGCTCGATTCGACTATTTTCGATTAATTTCGATAACTGTATAATAGATAGTTCTAAAACACAATTTTTTTGCATCAAAACGTGGGCTTGACCATCAAGATGCAGATTCCACCGATTTTTATGGAATTACCTTTAGATGATCAGGTAAATATGTAACATAAATAAAAATAGATCATTTATTTATATGAAGCATGTTAATTTTATTACAATTGAACAGACGAAAAGATCTTTAATATTGTTTGTAAAATTAGAGGTTATAAAACTTCCAGTTAATATATGTTTGTATAAAATAATAAAACATTTCAACAACAATACAAATTCATATGTTATATTTCATTGTTGTTTACATTATTAGGCACAAGAGTTGCGAGCATATTTTAAAAGTCTTGGTGCTGAGATCAGCGAAGAGAAATCTCCCAAAGGAATAGAAGATGATTTACATAAAATCATTGGCGTTTGTGAAGCTTGTTTCAAAGAAGGAAATGAAAATGAAATTGAAACTGTATTAAATGATATTGTCTCTATCATGATTTTAGTAAGTATTATTACAATTTATGAGAATATAATATTTATGACAATTAATAATTTATACTAGTTACATTATATATTTGTAGATACCTACTGAAAGAGCTGAAAATTTAATATTAGCATTTTGTGAAAAGCTTACTAAAGCACCCGGTTACAAATTAGGCTTGGTGTGTTTAAAAGCGTAAGATATTATAGTATATTTGTTTAATTGTCTAAGTAAATATTCAAATTAAATTAATTTTATATATTTTATAGCTTATGGCTATTGTTTCAATCTCTTTCTGATGATTCGCCAATGAGATACCATGTCTATTATCATCTAGTCCAAATAGCTCGGAATGTAGATCAAGTAAAAGCTGTTTACGGAGGAATAGATCAATTGAAACAACAATTTGCATCGTTTCCTCCGTCCAATGAACAAATGCAAAAATTATTACGTTTGCTACATGAAGTACTTCTAAGTTGCAAACAAGGGTAAAACAAGTAAAAATACAAGAATATTATATATTTATTTATCATATTTACTTTTTTTATCTGTTATTTAAAATTATACAGAGAGCAAGCAGCCGCTGTAATGGTAGAACTTCTTGGAACATATACAGCGGAAAATGCTTCTGCAGCAAGAGAAGATGCCCAACGCTGCATTTTAGCTGCTCTAGCGGATCCAAATACATTTTTACTTGATCCATTATTAGCCTTAAAGCCTGTGCGGTTTTTAGAAGGAGAACTTATTCATGATTTATTGCTTGTATTTGTACAAGAAAAATTACCAGCATATCTACACTTTTATCAAAATCATAAGGAATTTGTTGAGCATCAACTTGGTATGTATATACATTTCATATTAATATATATTTATATTAACAAACTATTTTTAAAAATGAAATGTTTAATAAATTTTCACTATAATATTATGTAGGATTAAATCATGAACAAAATATGAAAAAAATGAGGTTATTAACATTCATGCAATTGGCTGAGACAAATCCAGAAATGTCATTTGATACAATTCAAGAAGAATTACAAATCAATACGGATGAAGTAGAAAATTTTATTATTGACGGTAATCATTATTTTTAATAAATCATGATTATTTATTTTTATATAATTAATTCCCCCCCCCCCTGTACGGATATAAACATTTTCATTTGTAATTAATCAAATGGATTTTAAACACGCAGGGAATATTAAAAGTATTAGTACTGGCTTAATAATAATTAATTTTTATTAAGTTATCGAAATATTCGACATTTTTATATTTAAAATGTGTCTTCTAATGTATTTTGTAAAAAATCTTATATATTCCAAAAAAAAAGTATATTTATTTATATACTGAAATAGTACTTCATATTTTAGTGTTGAAAACAAAACTTGTAAGAGCACGTATGGATCAAGCTGGTCGTAAAGTACTTATTTCAAGTACAATGCACAGAACCTTTGGAAGGCCACAATGGATGCAATTACGAGACTTGCTTGTTGCATGGAAATCGAATTTGTCTTCTGTTCAAGATTCCATGAAATCTGTAGCTGATGCGCAAATGGAACTTGCAACGAAAAAGTAAATTTTTATTAATTTTTTAATAATAACATTTTTAAAATATATATACTACAAGTATTATCTTTAATAGTACAACTGCCATTGTCTGTAGTTATTTAGATTTAAATTTAGGAAATTATGTGATGAATGCTATATCAGTTATTCTGAATTATTACTAATTGTTAGTAAATGTGCACTATACTTTTAATCATCATTTTTCATTATTCATAATTAATATTTTTATACTTTTTTATTAAAGTTATTTCCTATAAAATATTAGTCTAATAATTCATATGGATTTAATATTATATATTAATACTTATATACCATTCATAAATTTTATGTATTATACAATCATAACTATGGAATAGTACAACAATTAATAAGTTTTCATTAAATTTACTGAGTATGAGTATATTTTCTTTTTTCAATTGAATCATGAAATTTATTTTTGTTTATTTTATCGCAATTTCATATTTTATTTTTATTTATTTTTACCATATTTTGTTATAATTCTAATTAAAAACGGTAATATTGATTTTTTAGGAAAGACAGCGATGTATAAGTATACATGGTCTTCACAATGGTAGTACTTACTATCCTCTATACATATTCTTTGCAATAATTACAAATTGCTACTTGCCTTCTACAAAATAAATGACAATAATATTTGATTCAGATATGTATTATTGTTTTCAATTATAATTTATCATTAATTTCTGATTATTTAGTAAAATTTCAGTTCGTGATTTTGTTTTTATATAAACAGAAAATTTAATACAAAGTATACACTATAATCATGTAGCAATTGAATAAAATAATTGTCAAAAAATATCATTTTTTGTGAATATTCGTACTTTTTATTATCACATGGTAATGATACAAAATATCATCTGTACAATTGTATATGCAGAAGATATAATACTTTATTAAAAATTTATAACAGAAAACCTCAACATATGTAAACTAAATTAATAAAACAAAAGATAGCACACTTCTTTTAATGAAAAACAAATAATTATTTAACTTATCTAATGTGTGTCATTGCGTATTTCAATATGTTAATAATAAATGTTTATTTTATATCTCCCTGTGTAACTGTATTTAACTGTTATCAATATAAAAGTATTATCTTAACAAAGATGAAATATGGTTTTTTGAAGGCACTACAGGAGTTATTTCGTATGTAAACATTTACCGTTATTAATGCCTTGATATAAATTAAGATCAGTATAAATGAATACAATTACAATTCGTCATTGGAGTGACTTACATATGCTTATTCATAATAAAGTTCACTATAAAACATTGCATATAATTCTTATTAAATGTTATGCAACATGTTCGAAAAATGATTAAAGTAATCTGAATAGTTCAAATATTTTAGAGGATTTAATCTATATAAACTATATCAATAGTACTAATACTACTATGAGGATGACACATTGCATCGACTTGAATATAAACATTTGATGATAATAATAATGAATATAAAGTAATTGTACATAGACAACAATTTTTATGCTCTGTATGTCCTGCTTGCAAACTATTTTTCAGATTAAAGTTCTATTCTTATCTTAAATTTGTTTTTCATTTAATAATAACATTAATACAAAATATCCTTGCATTTGGTATAAATCATATGTTTAATATAAACAAACTATTTATTTAAGAGGCATCATGGGTGCACATTCCATTTAGTATTTTCATTGATTCACATAATATACGTTTATAAAATTTAATGAAAGATATTACGTTTTGTGAAATACTTCATAAGTTATAAGCTTAAAAGACTTCATGAGAAATAAAGCTTTCTTATTCAGGTGAATGCTTCATATACTATATTATAATAATAACAAATTAAAATTATTAATCAAAAAAATATAATTCTAAATAATAATTAATAATAGAGCTATAATATTTAATGATCATACATATATTGATTATCAGTTACAGTTTCAGCAAAATGAAATCTTATTAGAATTCTTTTTTATATTACAAAAAACATCTTTAATAATTTTATAACCAATTACCAAACTTCAAATTATAATAAAATTAGTAAAAAAATATTGTTTATAAGACAGTCTGTATGTATACATGAGATATAAGCCTAAAAAGCAATATTAATTTTTTTTTAAGAAAAATTTTATATAGTTCATTATACGTGTAAAAAAATCTGCACTATGTTTTTACAAAATTTCAGTCCAAATTTATATATTAATTTACTCACATGTAGTATTTAGAATTACTTATTACAATATAGCAATTTCAGTAAAATAATTTGTGATCATTTTTTTTTATCTTACACAAGCAATTATTAATATTAACATTTATCTATAATTTTGTTGAAACTTTCTATTCAAATAATTTATATTAGATTATCTAATATATGCCGATGTCGGCTTTTGTAATTTACTTATTTGTTTTTGTAATATAATATAATGCGAGAAATGCCTTATTCAATCGTTTATTCTAATATCTTTGTTTAATTAGTAAAAGAAATTTTTCTAATATCGTTATACGAAACACAGAATATTTTTGTTAAAAAAAAATCTCCCTTCTGGATCAAATATTGCAAATAGAAATTATTTCACATTTTATCAATTGGAGATAGACAACTTTGACCATATACTCTTTCTTTTTCTTAAACTACTGTAAAAAAAATATGCTGCATTAAAGAAAAATGTCTAGTTTCATCAACATAATTATAATACTCAATAATGTAATCATAATCCGAAAATCTTTAACTTCTTCATATATTATTCTGTTAATATTTGTAATATTTACTTTAATATAGTATTATTAAATTTCGATCCATTTTTTAATCCACATTTTTAATCTCAATCATTTAGCAATAATAATATATGTTTCAAATAATCTAACATATTCTGAAATCCATATTATCGATTTTTTTGTCTTTCTCTTTTTTTTATAATACATATACAAAGAATGTTATCTTGAATATTTAATATTGTTTTATATTTCAAATCTATACACATTTTATGTATAACGTTCACTGAAAAAAGCAAAGATTAAGTGGATATCGTATAATGTAATTATAAATCATATATGAGTTTTTTTTTAATTTTATGTGACGATGTAATACCACTTTTTTTTGTTTTTTTTTTTCTTTACTTTTCCTTTGATTTTCTTTTCTTTTTTTCTTTTTTTTCTTTTTTTCCTTTTTTTCCTTTTTTTTCCTTTTTTTTCTTTTTTCTTAATTCTTTTCAAATCAGATCTGAGTAGAAAATCGTGGACGTGGTAAATCTCCAAATACTGTGTCACCATGGACACTCTTAGCTAGTGCTTTAATAGAAGCTCGAATATTATGTGGATCAAGAGGATCCCTTGACATCTGCAAATACATTTACGATTATATATTATATAATTATTATATATATATATATATATATTAGGTCTACCGGAAAGTTCTGTCCGATTTTTTCTCAAGTTTCAATCGATATAAACATGTTTATTTGATTCATATATGACTATTTCTCGTTATCATTGCATTTATACACATGTACTCTCCTAAATAAACTGAAAAAAAATCTTCTCATGTCATTGGGCAGTGAGAGGCTACGAAAAAGTTCATTTACGCCACTGTATTTTGTACGAGCTCCAACAAAGAAAGAAATGCTACAGAAGCGTGCCAAAATTTAGTATAAGTTTTTGGTTTATATGCAGTTTCAGATAGAACGTGCAAAAAATGATTTAAAAATTTGAAGCAGGTGATTTTGACCTTAATGATAAGCCACGTTCAGGACGGCCATCATTGATCGATGACGACATTATCAAGGCTATGATAGAGCAAAATTCATTTTTGACAACATCGGATATTGTAGAGAAGCTAAGTTCAACTCAACAAACCATTTCCGACCATATTCGGAAGCTAGGATTGGTCTATAAATATTGCAAATGGGTGCCTCATCAGTTAAGTGAGAAAAATTTGAATGATCAAGTCGTCATGTGCACATCTCTGCTTACTCGGTACAAAAACGAATCTTTCTTTGACCGGATGATAACTGCTGATGAAAAATGGATTACATACGACAACATCGTGAGGATATGAGCATATTGCGAGCTCGGAAAGATTACCCTTTCCACTTCTAATCCGAGCTTGAACCTGAAGAAGAGAATGTTGTGTATATGGTTGGACTTTCAAGGACCAATACATTATAAGCTTCTGAAACCTAATGAAAAGCTAAATTTGGAGAAATACTGTAAGCAAATGGATGATTTAAATAAAGAAAAGAGGCCAGCAATGTTCAATAGAAAGCACGTCATACTGGATTATGATAATGCCAGACGACATGCTTTTTTGGCGACTCGTCAGAAAATCGCAGAGCTAGGCTGGGAAACCATGTCACATCAACCATGCTCCCCAGACCTTGCACCCTTCGATTATCACTTGTTTTTCTCGTTGAAAAATTTTTTACAGGAAAAAAAATTCAAAACTGAAGATGATGTAAATCAAGCACTAGTTGAGTTTTTCGTCTCTAAAAAAAATTATTTTAAAAAAATGGCATTTAAAAGTTGCTATCACGTTAGCAAGAAATCATAAGTAACGATGGAAAATATATTCTACAATAAATATTATTAAATGTATGAAAATTTTGTTATTTTCTTTCAATTCAAAAATGGACAGAACTTTCCGATAGATCTAATATATATATATATATGAATTATATTGTATATATTTTTTAATATATATAATATAACAAAATATAAGATTTGCTATACAATATATATAATATAAGACAATTAATTATTTAATATTCAAATTTGAACATAAGATGTTCATTTCATACCTGATCATCATCATCATCCGGAATTGTTTTTCGAATAAACGCAGAAAAAGTTGGTACACTAACAGGCAAAGATTTAGCTAATGTAGGATGTCCACCTCTTTGACCTCTATGCATATGGATACCTTCGTCTTGGCCAGAATCTGTTAATCGTTTTACTTATATAATGATATAAATAAAAGTTATTAAATAAAATATTTGTAAAAATTTTAATATACATAAGGAAAACAAAAAGAAGTAGATTATTTAAAATAGTTACCATCAGTGTCTGATTCTTCATCCGAAGATCGAAGATGATCAAGAGTTGATGTATCTTCCACTCCTTCAAGTGGGAACAAAGCTTCCGTGTCAAAACTGCTTTGCTTTGTTGCATAGATAGTTCTTTTTTCTATATTATTATTCTACAAAGAATCATGCAAACTATTTAGTAAATTTATATAAATATGGATTACAGTATGCATCAAAAATACATAAATAATTTCTTACAATAGGTACAGTAGAAGACTTAACAGTTGGTTCATATTTAATATTAGTTTGAATAACATGTGCTACATCTTCCGTTGTTCTATGTGATTTTATATTTTTTTCACTAGTTATTGAAGTTGTTATATTCCCTTTAGTATTATCAGAAGTCTTTTGTGGAGTTTCTGTATTATTAGTTAGCCTTTTTAATTCTTCACCTTGTAGTAATAAACTTAAAATATTAAAATAATGGTCAAATGTAGTATTAGCAACTCTATGTTTATGTAATTGAAAGATTTAATGTTAGTATTTTACCTTGTCAGTAGCCGATATTCATTATGTGCCTTCTCACGGAACTGCTCTAACAATTGGTACTGTTCTGTAGTAAAATTACGTATTTTTTCTTCAATATCTACAGCTTGCCTTTGTACTGCCTCCTCGAGTTGTTGATGAAGACAACCCAATGCTACTTGAGTAGCACTTAATAATTGTGACACTATAGAAACGAAATAAAAATAATTATTAGTTTCAAAAATATATATCATTATATATGCATTGAAATGCACATTTTCAAACTTACCAGAAAATTTATTAGGTGGTTGTAAATAATCAAGATCATCTAAACTACTTCGATCAATTATTATTCTAAAGACATCACTGTAATCAATATGAGATCTTAATCGTTCTATTTCTTCCGGTGAAGTCTGTAAAAATATATAATAAATCAAATGTACAATAATAATTTAAAGAAATAAGAATTACGTAAAGTAAATAAAACTAATAGATTTATAAAATATAGATTCGTATATAAATTTTAATTAAATCATTTTTATTTGGTTATATTTAATTAGATACATTTCTATTTTTAAAAATATATAAAAGATTATATAATATTATAGATAACTTAGGCAAGAGATAATCTCTCTTGATATAATTGTCCCATTTACTTATCAGATATTGCATCTTTAACAATATTAATGTATCATAAAATAATATGATAAAAGATAAAAAAAGACCATCTATCTATACATCTTGATAATCTATAGTTTCAGTAAACGTAGAGTCAAAAGAAGTAAATCGTGTTAACAATCTGTCCTACTGTGATCAGGAAAAACAAAGTGACTTACAACTAGATATATAAAAATATTTTATGAACAATACATTTACTTACAATCATATTAGTATTAATGAGAACTAAGGCAGCACCATATTCCTTGTGTAGAGCATGAGTGTATATTGAACAGTTAAGACATCGATGAATGATCCAAGTTCCAACATTTGTTACTTCAACTAAACCTTGATGTTCTTTGGTGATAACCTCTAAATCATTAATAGTAGCAAGTTCCTAAAATAAAAAAAAATTTGTTTTATAAATGTATATGATTAAATATTTAATGCAAAAATTAATAATTTTCCTATGATATTATAAAACTTGTACATATATATTATATAACATTATATATATATAAATAAATAAAAGAATAACACACATAAAGCATAACATTTAGTGAGGGTCTACGTGCTTATATAAAAATAATATTAAAATTTTTTTATTTATTA
>NW_014569588.1:404597-451891 GCF_001313835.1 Polistes canadensis
CACACTTTCTCTCTACATTTATTTATATAATTTTTTCATTATAAATGTAACGTCAAGTTAATAATTAATATTAGCAAAGAAAGGAGAGAAGGAATAAGAATAAATATATAATTAATGTGTAACATTATAAATTATAAGAATAAATATATAATTAATAATAATATATACACAAAATAAAAAAGTACAAAGTAAATATTAAAATAAGAATAATGTACAGGATACAATTCAAGTGTTACACTTAATTAAAATTTTACAATAAACAATTTATAATTGAATGACATAAATCAACAATATAATAAATTTTAACAATAACATAATATTAGAGAAAATAAGAAAAATTAATCTCACCTCTCGAAAGAAAGCGTCGGCCACTTTATGATCGGTCAGCTCAAAAGCATCGATTGGAAGTTTTTTTAATTCATTGCCCTTAGATTTAATCGAAACATTCAAGCACTTACAAGTGGCATGCATTTTATAAAGAAATAAGTATCCGTTTCAAATGGTTAACTTTTCCTTCGTAAAAAAGGAATTAATTTTGTTTAAATGTGTCTTCCCGTTGAGTCTCAGTACGATGATCAGGGCTAACAAAGAAACTTCTTTACCGAATAAAATATCTACTTTTGGAATATTAGCTTGTCACGATTTATCTTTGCTTTTCTAAAATAATCTAGGCACAAAATCATTCAACGAACGATTCCTCTTATTTCTATCGATATTCCGATATATGATTATTGAAAAATTGCCAGTAGTTTACATAGATAGAGACAGATATATACGTGTTCCACAACTATACAGTAGGTCAACGCACAGTGTGCAAGTTGCCGGAGCAATGCAAAGCTTTTCCCACACGTGCGAGAATACACAACTCTTCTCCCCGTCTTACCCCGTACCACACCGGTATATTCCCTAACTCATATTCACGTATGCCAAACCGATGTAAACACGCGTATATAATCAGTATCTTTTTTCATGCGTGTGTTTCTCTCTCCCTCTCTCTCTCTCTCTCTCTTAATATTTTTCCATACGCGTATTACAGTAAACGAGCAACCAGGAGAGCGTGGGAGGGAGAGAAGGAAGGAGAGAGAGAAAAAGAGAAAAAAAAGAACGAAATAAATGCAACCGAGATAGAAAATAAAAATGAAAGATAAGCTAATTCTATTTTAACAAAATATTACAAGATTAAGAATAATTTTAACTTCGTTTTTTTTCAGGCACACAATTCTTTTTTTTATTATTTACTGTATTTACCTATCACATATTTTTATGGTCTTTATCATAGGATTTATTTTAAGCGATATATGCTGACAAGTGTATCATAAAGATTGAGTTTTATCAAAAGTAAAGTGTTTATCTATCTTTGTTTTTGAAGTAACTCTAGTTTGGTTTATATAAATATCTAATAGATTTGTTGTCTTAAGCGTAAATAGATCTAATAAATATTTAAGATATTATTAGAATAAAGGATTGGAGAATAATGAGAATCATAATATAAAATATCGTATGTATTTACGGATCTTTGAAAGAAACACCAAAAGTACTTACTAAAAATATATACCGATTTATGAATATGTGCATATATACATACGAACATATGTACGTGCTTCCATGCATGCATACGTTTGTATTAGGCAAAAACATACTCGCTAGTCAATTGACCAATTGTAATAGATAACCAAATTAATACATATACCAACGTGTTATTAGGATTTTATTATTTTTCTTTAAATAAATTATGTAATATATTAAAATAAAATATATTATATGTGTGAAGATTTATATATACGTATTTAAACAATTGTTATCAAATGTGCACGTGTCACCCATTGAAAAAAATTAGAAAAATTTATTCAAAAAATGATTAGCGTCATAGTCCGCGATTTGACACATCATTTAAATTTTGCTAACACGCTTCGTTTAGATATATTTATCGAAATTTGTTAAATACTTTTATATATTCACAAATTACGAATATTGCATTATGTATAAAATTTTTATTTATAAAAGGAAAGTACGTATATTTTAAAACAGCTTTTATTTATACAACGAGACTTTATAATATATGTTATTGATATTTTTATATATTTTCACTGTACTATAATATAACACGTGCAAGATAACATTTATAATATCCTCGTTTAAACAATTTACTGCTCATTATAATATTATACTTATATACAAAATTGTAAATTATTGTAATCGCATAAAATATACAAATCATATGGAATGTTTATATAAATGACATTGGTTCAAGTAGTTTTTTCTCATCAGAAATTAAAAATTGTTGTCTTTATTCTAAAATATTCATCAAATCTTATTGCTGCATATCTGAAAATAAGATATGATCAAATATAAAGATTTTTCGAGCAAAAATAGATTTGTTTGTACTTGTAATAACAAATTTTACTTTATCTTGACGTGACGTAATTTTAAGAAAGTTTTTATTTGTAATAAACGTATAAACAATAGAAATAGTAGATATTTACTAAAAGGTTACTTACTGCAAAAAATCAAAATCTATATTCGAATGTTGACTTTGTATGAGAGCCCAACAACCCCAAAAGAAATGTGTTAAAAGAACAAATTTATTTACTTGACTATATAATTGGTTAATTTCACCTTCAGGTATGTCATTAGTATTATAATATGATTTTAAATATATTTTTAGCCATGCCTTCTGTAAACATTCTTCAGGATATAAGGAATAGTCAGGAAAATCGATACCTAAAAATATAATTAAATGAAATATATTGATATTTTATAGTATGAATGTGAAGAAAGAGTACCATATAAAATATGCTTGAATTACCTGCAAACTCTGCAAAATGATTGGCTATGTCAAATGCTTGGTAGTTATATGCAGTATATTCGTAATCAATAAAAGTTACACTATTTTCTTTTTCATTATAAATTACATTTGCCAATAAAAGATCGTTGTGTGCATATACTACGGAATTATTTAAATTTGATAATTGTTTTTTCAAAAATTGATATTCTTTTTCCAACACAGCATAAGGCTTTATTAATTTAGTAAATCTGGATAATTATTTAAATTATTTAGCCATTATTCTATGTATATTGGAAAAATATATAATTGTATAATATATGTAATACCATAATATTCAATTACTTTAATTGTTTGAGAGGATCAGAAAATTCTTTGGGCATAAGTTCCATAAATTGTTCAGTTTTATTCCAAATAATTGGTTCTTTGGATATACCACAATAATCAGGTTGAAGTATATGCATCTCTGCCATTCGTTTAGCTATTAATCTATAAATTTCTGGCTGTCTAACAGTTTCAGTAGTAAGTATATCACCTTCAAGAAATTGATAGGCAAGACCATTATTAAATGTTGCATAAATTGAATGTGTATAACCAGCTTTATGTAATATCTGAAATATATAATTGATAGAAGATATTTCATAAATCACAATTTTATATTTGTTATTTACCCGAATATTTCTTGTTTCATCTTTTCGATTAATAAGTAAATCTGTCTTATGTCCATAAATTCTAATTAATACCATATCAGTATAATGTTCTGGATACCATACTCCAACAAGTTTATTTGTTATTCCATTAGTAAATAACTAAAAAATATTAAATCAAATTTACTAAAATTATACATTACTTTCTACGACATAATAGTTATGTCAATAAACTATCTAATAATATAATTAATTTAATTGTAGAGATATATAATATAAATTAAATTATAATATAAATTTATTAATAATATAAATAATATAATTTAAATTAATGTAACGATAACATATATTATCTTTCAACTTTTTTGATATTACCTTGAACTGTAATTGATCCAAAGGCCAGAATGGTCTTATTTGCTTTATAATTTCTGTGGCTCCCTTTTCGATTTCATTTTCATTAACGGTGATATCAAGATGCGGCTCTTTACAATTTTTTTCCATGATCGACATAAGTTTCTAAGAGTTCAAAGTCCAGTTACATAAAATGATCAGATAAAAGAATAAAAGTGTTATATATAAAATGTAAAAAATATAATTATTACAATATAAATGTCTATTATTTCTAATTATATAGATAAATTTAAATAACTTAATATAAATATAGCGTATAGAAGTTTCTTCCTATACTAAATGCTGTAATAAGACTACTAGTATATTCTCTACACATATGATATACTTACTGATAATAATAAGTGACAACATAGTCAGTAAGGGAGAGCCATAGCAATATAAAAGCCTTGAATTCATTGACAATCTCATTTGTTAATCATTCGATTCAAAAAGAATGTAAGTATTCTAAATAATAGACATCAAATATTGAAATATTATTAATAATTTCTTATTTTAAATTATAACATATGTTATTTCATTTCAATTATGTATTTTCAATATATACAATTGTTGTTAATGAAGATAAAATTACCAATTAATAAATATGTATACGCCTTACTGACAAACAGCGAAATGAAAGTGCCCTGAGATCAAATATTATTTTAAACATTGTATGTTTTTTTTTAAGTCTTTTGGGACTTGATACTTATCACCGACTACATAAATATTGTGTAGAAAAATAAAACTGTTTAAACGTCAATTATAACTCATTAAACCTTCACAGTAATACCTTTTATTTAAATCTTTTAATTTGTTTCTATTCTTACATTTATAATATGTATTACTTGAGAAGTCGTGACATACATTGCATTTATTACATTTGAATAAATTCGACTGAGAAAAGATACTACTTCACAAGAAAATCGAATAGCGTATCCTTATATTAATTTCGTTGAACAAAGTACTTTATTTTTTTTGTATAATAATTCATCATTTTATATAATTTTTCAAGGTCAAGTAACATTTAGATAAAATATAACATGTCATTTGACAAAGTAGTATATAATACTTATATATGATGACACAGTAAATACCATGGGACAAACAAAGTTATAAATCAATGATCAAAGTAAGAGAGAATAATCTGACAAGGTAAGACAAAATTAAAAGATCTCGAAATCGAAATCTTAAAATCGAAATCTGAAATCGAAACTTTTCTATATCGATATTAACTGCAATTCTTTTCTAACTTCATAGTCAATGTTACAAGCTTTGAATAAAGTACATAAACAATTTGTTAATTTTTTAAGTTATTTATTTAATGTAAGTCTTTCTTTTAAATGAAATGAAATTGATCGCAAATGTTTACATTTGAAGAATTTCTTTAAATGTTCTTATAATCAAGTTCTTATAAATGGTTTGATTATTAACGTATAGTGACATACACATGGTTTTTCGTCATCTTGTTCCCGCCTAAACTAAAAACTTAGTTATATGTGAAAAGTTTATAAAAGGTACATTATAATTACACATTTGAAAATGATTAATTCTTAATTAATTTCTATCTAATGATGTAATTTTTTCTAATAATGAAGTCATGAAACAAATTATTTGAATAAATAATTTCTTGTACATTGTTTTCTAAACAATATTTTGTTAGTAAATTGTATTTGTATGTGGAACGATAAATTATCAAAATGTCAAAAAAGCTTGCATTAAATGAAACTCCAGGAGTTCCAAAGTTGACAACATTTTTTAAGCGATTGGAGAACAAAGATAATATAACCTCTAGGTATTCATATTCACTTTCTTCTAAAATATTTTATCTTAAAATATTAAAAAAAAATATATTTTATATGTAAATGATCTTGATAAAATTTGTTTCTAGCACACCAACTGAGAAAAACGTTTCAAAAAGTTTAAACGAAAACCATGAAAGTTTTATTAATTTGGATGATGATAGCAGTGATTTTATTACTGAGAATATGAAAAAGGAGTTAAAAGTGGTAGATAGTATTATAAGTATTGTAAGAATTCAGTTGTTATTATTTTTTTTTTTTATGTTATATAATACAATTTTGATATAATTTTGTTTTAATATATAGGATAGTTCAAATGATTTACAAGATCAAAGTACATGTGAAGCAAAATCCCAAGATAGTAGTTCTTCAATTGTACATTATGTGGAAGATTCGGTTGAAACAAAAGAAAGATTGAAAAATATTCAAAACACAGTGTCCCCTGATGAAAAAACTACATGTAGAAAAAACACTTTCTTTGATCGATTTTCAGATAGTGAGGATGAATGTACAAAATTTAAAACATGTTTACGATTAAATAATGGGCTCAAACAAACTGAAGATAAAGGGGAAAGCCCAAAAATGTCAAAAAATCACATCAGTGATCTCACTGCATCACCATTTGCTGTTCATAACGAGTCTTCTGCAATATCACCTGAAATGACTAAACAAAATTCATTTGATAATTATATTAGTCCTGGCGAAACTAACCTTAATACAAGTGGGAATTTAATAATAAAAAACATTATGGACAAAGACATTAAAGGTCACAATAATAAAAATATCATCATATCTGATTCCGACAATGAGAATTCTGATTCCAAAGAAACTGTTGAAAAATCACCAAAAAAGAAATGGATAGGCCCTGACTATAAATTAAATCTGAAGCCTTTAGGTATGGATAAACAATTAATTTCTTGGATTCAATCGGTAAAAGAACAACCAGTTATGTCAGCTTTGCTTGTAAGTAATTATCAAAGATACACAATATTATAATTATTATGTTAATGTCATGTAAACATCGAACCAGTAAATAATATTCATTTTAATTTCAGAGAACCGAAGATGATTTAGAAGACAGACATCAAAATTTGCAAGACCTTCAAATAGTTATTCTAGAAAAATTTTTTCTAGCTATGGATCAAATTCCAATGCCAATATTAGAAAAATTTCCCAAATTTAATGTAGATGCATTTCAAAAACTAAAAGCTTTGAATCAGCATGTTAAAGCTAAATTACGTTTGGTGAAAAAAAGGCTAGAGAATAAGCAGAAGATAGAGAAAGAATTAAAATCCACAATTGAAAATGAACCCTTACAAGAATTAGAAAGTCATAATCCTGTTTTTAAGAAACATAATATATACAAAAGTAGTCCAATAAATTCACAAAATTTAACAGATAGTTTTAATCTCAGTTTTAACTCTTCTAGCAAAGAAGTAGTAAGTCTTAATGAAACTTCAGATTCATTATTATCAAACATTACGAAACCTATAAATTCATGGCAAAAATGTGATACTGAAACACTGAGTATGAGAACCACTACCAATGCTAACTCACCTGTTGCAAGTACGAGTGTAAATGCAGGCGTAAGTGCAAGTGCAAGTACAAGTACAGCTCCAATAAAAAAAAGTACTTTTCAATTAAAAAGACCTGTCAGAGCTACAGTGTGTACAGAAGTTAATAAAAAGATAGGCGAATTATGGGAAAAAGAGCAGCAACAAACAAGACTATTAAAAATGAAATCTGATACGAAATACGATGAAAGCAATAATAGCTTTAAGTCAGAGCAAAATGAACTTGCATGTCAAAATAAACATTTTGATTATAATAATTCTAAATCAAAAGAATTTGAAAAGTATACACAACCTATGTTTAATCAGAAGGATGATTGGATCAATAATATTAATAGTTTTGATTGTGATAATTCTAAACCAAAAGAATTTGAAAAGAATACACAATCTACGTTTAATCAGAAGAATGATTTGATCAATAATAGTAATAATTTTGATTCTGATAATTCTAAACCAAAAGAATTTGAAATGAATACACAACCTACGTTTAATCAGGATGATAATTGGATCAATAATAGTAAAAATTTTGGTAAGATATTACATTGTTTAATTAACAATAGTCATTATTAATTTGTGGACATTATTACACAGATGATGATTTATTAATAAATAACAAAAGGAATATCATTGAAACATTTAAACAAGAACGTAAGATCTCTACAAATAATAGTTCTAATTTAGAATTAAGTCTACATATGAATGGTAAATATTATAATTTATTTTAATGTTGTTTGAAACATTTATAGTTTATATAAACGTGGTCAATTTATATTACAACAGATTCAGGAATAATTAGTCAAGAAAAAAAGAAGGATATTGCTACAAATAATAAAGTGAATATAACTTTAAATACATCTGTTTCTGATGGGATTTTTACTGGAAATTATCAAAATGATGGTATTAGTGGAAAATTTGATGGTTTGAATTACCCTCATTCTCGTGAAATGTTAAAAGTATGTAAACGTATTTTAGATTAACTTACTAATCACAATCGTTATTTTAGAAATATTTTTAATTAAAGAGATAAATATATCATTGGTTGATACAGACAATTATCGTTTCAGATTTTTAGACAAAAGTTTGGTTTATATTCTTTTAGACCAAATCAATTGCAAGCAATTAATGCAGCAGTTCTTGGATTTGATTGTTTTGTCTTGATGCCTACAGGTGGTGGGAAATCACTTTGTTATCAAATGCCAGCTCTTCTTTTACCAGGAATTACAATAGTTATTTCTCCATTAAAAAGTCTTATTCTTGATCAAGTTCAGAAACTGACTTCGCTTGATGTTAGTTATATTATTTTACTAAAATTTTATTCGTTAAAAAAAAATGTCAGTAATAATTTATTATTTAATAATTAGATTCCTGCGGCACACATGTCTGGTAATATAACTGAAAGTCAAGCAGCAGGAATATATAGAGAGCTGTCAAAGAAAGATCCAGGATTAAAATTATTATATGTAACACCTGAGAAAATATCTGCTTCTCAAAAATTGAACAGTATTTTAACAACTCTATTTCAAAGAAATTTATTGGCACGATTTGTTATCGATGAAGCACATTGTGTAAGTCAGTGGGGTCATGATTTTAGACCAGATTATAAAAGATTAAAGTGTCTAAGAGATAATTATCCCACGGTATCAACGATTGCTTTAACAGCTACTGCTACTCCGAGAGTTAGAACTGACATACTGTATCAATTGGGTATGACACAACCAAAATGGTATGATATATAATATCTGTAGATTATTTATATTATTATTGATTATCATATAATGATGTATACACATATTAAGATATAAATTATTATATTTTCAGGTTTATGTCAAGTTTCAATAGACCGAATTTACGCTATAGTATAATTGCAAAGAAAGGCAAAAATTGTTCTGACGAAGTTGTTGCTATGATAAAAACCAAATATAAAAACCAATGTGGTATTGTTTATTGCTTATCGCGTAAAGATTGTGATGATTACGCTTTACAAATGAGAAAAAATAATATTAAAGCTCAAAGTTATCATGCCGGATTGACAGATAATCAAAGGAATGATGTTCAAGGACGTTGGATTTCAGAAGAAGTAATACAGCATATATATAATGAAGTGTCATAGCTAATTCATTTATTTATATTTAATAATATTGTTTTAGATTAGAGTTGTATGTGCAACTATAGCATTTGGTATGGGTATTGATAAACCTAATGTACGTTTTGTAATACATGCTGCTCTACCAAAGTCTATAGAAGGATATTATCAAGAAAGTGGACGCGCAGGTCGCGACGGAGATAATGCTGAATGTATATTATTTTATAATTATACTGATATGCATAGAATTAGAAAAATGATTGAAATGGATAATTCAAGTCCAGATGTTATAAAAACACATATGGATAATTTATATAAGATGGTATCCTTTTGTGAAAATAAAACCGATTGTCGCAGAGCATTACAACTTAACTATTTTGGTGAAATATTTAATCGAGAGCTATGTATTGCAAATAAATCAACTGCGTGTGATAATTGCAGGTGTAAAGTAAGAGACTGTATATATATTATAATTATAATTGCATATGAAATTAAAATCTCTAATCGAAATTATTTTACGTTTATACACCTTTTAGTCAGAATTTACTATGTTGGATGCAACAGATAGTGCACGACAAATTATGAAAGCAGTACGAGAAATTAATCAGAGAAGGAATTCCAAATTAACTTTAGTATTTTTAACAGATATTTTTAAAGGAAGCGATCTTAAAAAAATTCGAGAATCAGGTAAAAATAATCAAAAATAAGAAATTTTTAGAATTCGTATTTAATAAATACAATATGTACTATCGATTATTCCGTAGGTCTAACGAGTCATCCATTGTATGGCCAAGGTAAATTATGGAACAGAGGTGATATAGAACGTCTTCTACATGAAATGGTACTTAAAGAATATTTACGGGAGGAGATGTATATAAACAACGAAATCGCGTGTGCTTATTTAAAACTTGGTCATAAAGCGACAGAATTAATGACCAACAAATCAACGAAGGTATCAAACTATTTAGATCGAATTTTTAAAAATGAAATATAAATATTACTATGCATTTTTATTTTAGGTGGTTATTCCAATACGTGCTGCAAAGAGTAGCTCGAATGCAGTAGCAGTTGTTTCTACGGTTACAACTAAAGCTGACAAAGTTCTACAAGAATTGCAAGAACGTTGCTATACAGAATTAATAGGAATTATTAGAGGAATAGCGGGTGCGCTCGATGTATCTGCATCGTCTATTATGAACATGATTGCTATAAGAGCAATGAGCCAGCAGTTACCTGATAATGAAGAAGCCATGTTACAAATTCCCCACGTCACAAAAGCAAACTTTGACAAGTATGGCAAAGCTTTATTAGATATTACACAAAAATATGCAGCTGAAAAATATGGTAATTAAACTATGAACTATGAGTATATACATATATTTAATTATATATATATATAAACGATTACGAAACTAAATAAAACCTTATAATTTATGTTAAATTATTAGTTTTATTGAATGAAACTGATGAGAATTTAGCTGACAGTAATGATGAAGATGCAAATTCATGGAACACTGGTGAAGGTTCTTATTCTAATAGTACAAGAGGTAGATATGGAAGTGCGCGAGGAAGAAAGCGTAAAGGCAGAACTAGTTATCGTTCTAGTTCAAAGAAAGCTAGATATACAAGTTCAAGGTAATCTATTTATATAATTGTTATAAAAAATACTTATTTCGTAATATGAAAATAATAATGTAGGATATTTATTTTATTTAATATTGGAAAATATTGCTTAATATAGTTCTACCACACAAAGAGGAAAAGCGGCTCCGAAACGTAAAGCTGCAGCAACAAAGACTGTAGGACTTGTAAGTCTCTCTAATAGCAAGAAGAAATAATTTCTTATTATCAATTATACGCAACAGTAACAGTATCATTTTTATAAATCATATATTTAATTATCTATATATAAACCTTTGTATTTGTAAGATATCGAATGACTATTTTGCATAAACATTATGATACAATGTATCAGTATTTTTGAGATTGACGTTTTAGTCATATTAATATGTATTGTAATAACAATTCTTTAATTATGTAAATACTCAATAAAAATTGTAACATATTGATTATTTGCGATTGCAGATTTGTTTTGTAATAAAAATGTATAAAATCATAGTTTTTAGTGGTAATACAATGTTACAATTATTCTATTTTATTGCGTAAATGATGAAGTCGTGACATAAGCAATTTCATTGGCTACTAACTTTACCCGTGATGTGCAAGTTATTTTAAATTTACTTAATTATTATTAGTCTTTGTAATGTGTATCTATTATATTAATGATATATTTATTAGAATATATATTGAGTTGGCAACTAAGTGATTGCGGATTTTGTCGATAGACAAATCACATTTAATTTAGTTTTTTGATAGTAAAGATCAGAAATTTTATAGATATTGAATTATGACACTGTCTGAACGATGGCAAAAGGTCATCGACAAGAACGGATAGTATTTAATGGAAAAAGTTATATTTTTCAGCCAAAATTTTGAATTTTCCTTCTTATTTAAAATCCGCAATCACTTAGTTGCCAACCAAATATATATTTGTATGATACAATTTATATAATATAAAAAAATCTTTATTTATTTCGAACAGGGTATTAAAATGAAATAAAAAATAAATAATATACAAAATATGTGTTAATTATAAGATAATTGTTGAGATATACACAAAAAAAAAATAATTTAAATGGTAGATGTATAAATCAAGTTTAATAATGGGCATAATTTTTTATATTGTATGTACTTGTAGAATATCATCTACTATACACTATTTGATATAATTGATTTATTTAAATAAAAATGTATAATTTTTATTATACATCAAATTGTAAGCATGTGACGTACGTTTGTCATATCTATGTAGAGACCTTCTAGGGACAAATTCTAGGGAGCAACATAACAGCATTCACCAAAAAGAACTAAACAAGAAACGGATTTGCTTCGCTTTCTTCCGAGTCACTGTGTAATTTACGTACATATATTTTCTGTTATTTGTTAAGAAATAGAATTTGTTTTCTGAATACTGGTGTTGTTTTCTTACCTGTTATAAACATTTTTACACCTAAATATCACAGTTTCATCAGGCTCTAATATGTGAGAATATACGAGTGACATTACGTAATTATCACAGATGTGAAGTAACTTTATGTATTACGAATAAAATAATTCTATGTACTCGGCCTAGTATTAATAAGAAAAATATAATGGTATACTGATGCTATTAACAAATAATACAAAATATGCGACTTTATTTTAAAGCGTAAATTAAATATTAAAGCAATGGCTGGTTCTATAGAAGAGGTTAGAAATCCCTTGCCTACAAACAAAGGTAATTTTAATCATTTTATTAGATTGTTTTTTAACGATTTTTTAATGCAATATTTTGACAACAGATTTTAGTTGTGACGTTCCAAATATGCCAATTTATTAATTAGTTTATAATAGTTTTTTGATCTAATAAGTTTGTGTATGTTTTTCTCCGTATACATAAAACTTGACACTTGTATACGTCATCTATGCATGCTGTTGAATATTATTTTTTTCATCACTTTTTATTATTCATTATTTGTTAATATCATGATGAACAATAATGTAAATTCATTTTTAGGATTTTCTGTTGTAAGGACGACAGTATCTTATGAAGAAATTGCTACAAAACTTATAAACGAAAAATTTTTACTAACAGCTTTGGAATTACATGCGGAATTATGCGAAGCAGGAAGAGAATTGTTAATTCTTAAAGAATATTTTTCTAATCCAAATAATTTCGAAAATCAAAATATCAAACCAGAGCCTGATACACCTATGCGTAAGTTTATTTTTTGGGTTAATTATGATGCGCATTCTTCATACATATTTTTTATTAATTGAAAATACATTTCTAATAATAAATTTGTGTTTAATATTATATGTATATATATATATGGTTTTAATATTATATATNATAATTTTAAATATTATTTAAATAAATAATATATATATAACTATAATAATATTTAAAACTTAATACTGAGATTACATATTCGCATGTATCAGAAACGATAGTGATAATTAATGATAAATCTTAATTATTGACTTTTTTAATAGTATACGTAGTGATAATCACAACTGTTTTATGCAATGGACATACTGTATTAATACTGTTGTCTCTTAATCCTTAATCAATATGTACAGGCTCAACATATCTTTTTCCACAACCATAGAAAAAAAAAAAGACGTAAAAATTATATCCAAACATAAACATTACATATTGGAAAAAATAATCTGAATTTGTTATAATTATTACAGAAAAAAAAGACAACAATTAAATCACACGAAGTATTATTTATAAATCTGCATTAGGAAAATCTATTTTTCATATATTACTTTCTATTTGTTCTCATATTAAAAGGCATACTACAATTTAAATAATATTTATAAAAAAATTACAATGAACGTATATAAGCTCTTATTAAAAAAGTAATATTTTATTTTATAATTTCTTTAAATTTTCAATTTTATCAACTTGTGCGAGCATAAAATTATGAATGTTGTATTTATACCCGTACTATTTATTCTATAACATTGACTAAAAAGAAAAAAAAAATCCTGGATAAAGTCAACAAAAAATTTAATAATGGGATTCATAGAGAAAAAGAAAAACAAAATTATATACATAAAGCGAAGAATACAAAAATATTATAAATAATATAACTACTTTTTCTTGAAAATACTAGTCACTGTTGAGGAACTAGGTCTCTGTTGAAAAATCTTGCTCATTCTTTGTCGCATGTCCTCTACACCTTGCCCTACATTAACTGTCGCCATTGATAAGGAAAGTCCAGAACTCATTGAGCTTGATCTAAAATCGTAGAAGAATGACAGAAATAATTCTATTAATATACAAAAATATAATATCATTACCTTTCAATTGGTTTAACAATATCTTGATGAGATTCTGCTTCTCTTAATAAAGATTTAACAGTTTCTTTTTGTTGTGGCAAACTTTGATTAACCAAAGTTTCTAAATGCCTTAAACCAGGTAATACAACTCCAGAAATACATTGATTACTCAGTGGACAATAAACTAAAACTGAGTAGGCTTCAATCAAAGAATTGCACAAATCTACTTTACGATTTCGTCGCATCGCTGTTGTAGTTATTCCAGTCAATTGTGTTGCAATTACTGTAAATAAAAATAAAAATTAACTAGTGGTAATATTGGTAGCGACTTGTTTCAATATAATTACATTAATATAAAATTTTATTGTCACGAATAGAATGATTAAAAAAATTTGCATAAAGCACACCTAAATTATAGCTTTAAAAATCTTACCATCCTCTATATAACTTTGCGGACAACTTGGAGCAATATAAGCTAAAGTTGAAACAAGAGGAGTAGCTAATACAGACAAAACATTTTGTGATTCTCTAGCAATAGTTTCTAAAGTTAACCGTGCCTTATCACGTGCTTCTCTTAATTTACATTCTGTGATAAGACGACCTAAGGGAGGTATAACTGCTGCTTTTACAGTTCTGAAAATAAAAATTTGAATGAAGCTTTATCTTTCTTTTATAAATAAAAATATTACTTACATATCTTGATCACTGGCCAATGTTACAATAGCTGGAACTATTCTTCCACTTATCAATCGATCTGAAGTGTGAGCTATGACAGAACCAAATAATGTTGCAACTGCACATCTTACGCTAGATCTCTGATGCACTACACCTGTAATATATAGTCATAATAAATAGTTTAAAAACTAACATTACAGTCAATAGCAATAAGATAATCAAAATTACCGTCCCATAAGCCTGTTAGTACATGTTCTTGCATTTCTTCTTTAGCACATAATTTTACAATCGCAATTTGAAGACTTGTAATACTGATCCCACTAATAGACAAAACAACTAAAAATTGTTTGATAGATTTGGAAACTTCGATACCATTTAAAGTGCTTAGTATAATCAAGTAAGCTGGAATCAATGTCAAGCTGAGGTTTTTATTATCCATTGATAATGTTGATAATTGTTTTTCCAACTCTGTTATTTCCGATAAAAATATTGGTTGAATCTGTAACGTAAGAAAAATTCTGTAAATAAAATTGATGATACTGCTGTAATATTCAAGTGCTATCATATAGCATTATACACTGTAGGAATTACCCTTGTCTGAGTAATATATTTTCCAAAACCAATGCACAAGGATTGTATATATGTGAGCAGTGAATTTATAACACTTTCTTGTACTATTTCCGTAGATTTCACTATTTCAAGAATATCTATAATTCTAAAAACAGGCATTATAATTTTTTATAAAATGGTATATCCTATAAATTAATAGAAACTTATAAAATTTATACTACTTACAATTTATTAGTAAACCATTCTAATTCTGGCCATAAATCATTCTCCCAGGTATATAAAAAAAATGTATTTAAAAGTGCACCTACATAATACCTTTCGTTATCATAAAATAATTTTGGATTAATTATATTACACTGACATATACTTAAAAACTCGGCAGCTAAAATAACAAATTTATTGTTATTAACATAAGATATTTTATTATAATGTTTTTAAATCTGTATTTTTTATAATTTACTTACGTAATTCTATCGAAATTGAAGGTTCTATAAAACTTTTAACGGTATCAGTATCAGCAACGCACACAATGGTATGAGGAAGTAAATATTGTAATGCACCAATCAACGATTCTATTCTCTCTTCGTCTATATTATCTTTAACAGGCGAATTTTGAGAATTAATAGGTTTTATACGATTTTTTACTTTTAAAATTAAACGTGGTAAAAGATGCGACCTAAATCTTTTTAAAGATAAAGCCCATTGTGCTAGGACTGGTAAAAATATAGAAATTGTTGTATTAACTACTATAGAAGAAGAATCATTCAAGGCTGTAAAAGCAAGTTCTTCACACTAAAAAAATATAACAGGATATTAATAAGTATATATCACATCTAAAAATGATATAGAATATTACCTGAAAATATTTATCTGGTATATCCATGAGTGTTACGAGTAGAGCCAAACATTTTACTACACTAGCTCTAACTGAAGGATCTTTATCATCTAAAAGCATTTGTTGTAGCATAGAAAACGTTAGGGAATTTCTAACAGAAACTATCGTAAATGTAGCTAATGCAGAACAACACTCAACAGCTAATAATCTTCTTTCTGGATACTTATGTTGGATTTGTTCCCAACACAAAGTTAAAACTTCTTCTCCTCCGATAGGTTCATTTTCAAGATTTGCCATTGCCACTAAACCTATGAAATAAGTATATGTATATATATAAATCTTATTCTAAGTAAATCATTTGATTTTAAAATAAATACAAACCAGATATGATCATTTGTCGTTCTTCTTCTTGCGGTCTTTTTTTTAAATTAAAGAGAAGTTTTAATAATTTTTCTCTCTCCCCAGAGTCGGAATGTAAACCAACTGTGCCTATTATTAAAGGTATAACTTCTTCTCGTTTGTTTAATATAATATTAGGTATTATTCGAGGTAATGTTTGTGCCAAAATTTTAACAAATGTATCGAGAGAAACTTCACCTTTAAATGGTTCTTCTGCCACTGCTATCATATCACTTACAGTATCCACCAAACAAAGATTAAGAACTTCTAATTTAAATGATAATGCCATAAGTCTGAAATATATATACAAATATTATTTTAAACATATCTTAAAATAAATTATACATTAATTTATAAATCTATATACCTGGACGGTGCATTTGATAAAATAGTTGAACCTTCTGTAACATCAGCCCTAGGTAGCTGTATCCTTGTCCATTCTTTATCTCCTGGATCAGTTTCACCCAAACTCATTACTACCGAAACAGTATCATCTTCTTCGGGATCTTGAGTTGCGTTTGAAACATCGCGCGGGGGAGACTCAAGAATTTCAAATTTATCTGGTGTTGTAGAATTCGAATTTATAGATTGGATTGTATCATTACTGTGTTGCTAAATGAAAAACATATATATTTTATAAAAATTGGATTTTTTAAAAGCAACACAACAACAAATAATAACATTTCATTTTACCTTATTATCTGTTATCAAATTTTCATTGGTAGTATCGATATAATTCTGAAGATCCATCTGTTCTTTTTTTAATGATACAGTTTGTTGTTTTAATTGCTCTATTTGCTCTTCCTGTAATAAAATAGTAATTTTTAAATTGAAAAATTATAATATAAGCTGCACGTAAAAATCACAAACCATTTCTTTCAATTCGTTCTCTTTTCTTTCTACTTCATTATCTCCGAATTCAGTTTGAACAGAAACATTTACAGAAGGTGGCTTGTCATGACCATTAGCTCTCATGTATTCTCTATAAAGTTGTAATAATCCAGAAGGTTTTGAAATGTTCAAACCAACATCCTGCCAATCTTCGAGGTCTTGATCTTCATTTTCATCACTAAATGTTACCGATGTCAATTTATAAAAATGTGTAAGCAAATATTCATGGACAAGAAAATTTAAAGCTCTTTGTTCATGAGGTTTTATAGGATTATCATTATTAATTTTCTTTTCCGAACGTTTATCGGGTGTTGCGCCATCAAATTCTGAAATATTATTTAATTAAAAAAAATTTAACTATATAATAAAAATGTGTAAAGAAACGTTAAACAAAATAAAAGAAAAAGAATAAAGAAAACAAACCTGTAACAACAGTGAGATTTGCACGAAGGGCAGAAATACTTTCTCTTGCATTTCTAAGTTCAAATTCCAAAATCGCAACTCTTTCATCAACTCCAGTACCATCTTCAGAGTACCTTGTCATATTATCAAGGGAATCCAAAGTAGCTTGACTAGATGATCTAGCTAGTATTTTCAAAGAATACAGAAGTATATATAAGCTCACAAGTCCACTTTTCGCGTAACCACAATTATCTTAGTTAGTACCCTGACTACCAGTGGGCAAGGGTAGGTACTTAAGGCAATGACGGTGCCTAAAGCTTCGTTGTTTGTACCATATAGTCTCCATAGTTTATACCGTCATTGCCTTAAGTACCTACCCTTGCCCACTGGTAGTCAGGGTACTAACTAAGATAATTGTGGTTACGCGAAAAGTGGACTTGTGAGCTTCTATGACTTCTGTATTCTTTGGTATTTTGACACACACACACATTTATGTGCCATTTTATACATTTATATATAAATATATATATATATATATATATATAAATCTATTATATTCTTTATATATATATATATTCAGTCTTGTTTCGTACTTAAAATAAGTTCATAATGTAAATAAATCATTTTTGCCAATTTATAGGCAGAGAAAAAATATAATATTCTTGATTACTTATCAAGATTATTCATACCTTGTAAGAATATTTTATTGTATCTATATTTACAAGTATATATTTTGTGTATATACATTACACACATCGCGCACGTGCACACACACTCGCGTCTCCGTATATATATGCGTATATACAATAAGTAACATATTATTGTATCTCACGACCAATGTATCGTTATTATATATATGTGTGTATATTAAATATTAAATACTGTAGCATGTATTGTTATCGAGCAAAGAATAAATTTTATAACATATTTATTCTATAAATGCATACTCAAATTCTAATTTCTAGTTACTCATAATTAGTGTACTTCGATTTACTAGAAACTCGATCAAGTGACCAAGTTGATCTTTGTGATTTAATTGTCATAAACATAATATAATCGAGCATTTATTCAATAATTTTCGCATTTTACAAACCCTGAGCAATCTAAAGCGATTATAAGATTAAATAATATTTCCTATGGACGATACGTCCGACATTATCTTCCAGTTTCATAGCAAGGATTCTGCATGCCTCTATTTAATGAAAGTTTTAGCGTGTAACGCATACTCAATTTTGATTCCGAGCATGAAACCTCATAAAGATGAAAAATTCATCGTAATACCTATAACTAATACAATAAGGCCTATTCTAAATAATACCTACTTTCAATTGTTAAAGTAAATTGTCAGACGAACGAAAAAATACTTCAAAATAGTACAGAGACTACATATAGTAATTATTAAATTATATTATTATGTGTTAAAAAAGAGACTTAAGTTATTTTCTTTGTGAGTAGCTGCTATCCGATTTTATATATTTTAATATAGCGTCATTATAACGAAATTGTGATGAAAAAAAACGATTATTCAAACTATTAATAAATGAATACTGAACTGCTTTAATGTTGTTCAAATTCGAACATTATTATATGAATATTTTTTTTTCATATAACTTCAACAAAAGTTTCCGCGCATTTGTCAAAACAATAATCATAATCTGATTAAATTAGTAGTAGTAGCATGCTTACTATGCAGGCTCAGTTTATCAATCACCATAGAATTTCTCGAATACTTAACTATTTTATCGAAGATAAAGATGTTATTTAACAAATTTGCTAAGCATATATGCAGAGAAGAAATAATTTGAACGATCGTATGAGAAATTACCTAATTATACAGGGCTAGAACAAATTTGGCTGAGAAGTGGCCTATTGGAGTCACGTTGCTCCCTAAATCTTCGAGGAATACGAGCCGCGGTCAAGAGACACTCTCAAATGGTCTTCTTTTTCTTTGTCTCAGAATTCCCAGTGAACAGATGTGAAAATTCTGCTCGTGTAGCCAGTACTCCAAGTGCGGCCTCTGTATAAAATAATGATTATATAATTACATTATTATTACAACATAAAACTAGTATCAGTACAGTTAAATATTTGTGGTAAAACTGACAAGAATTTCAACTGTAATCAAATTAAATAAATTATAATTTACCATAAGTTACTACGTTGTCACCGGGTTTGTTGCAAGCTTGTTGAAAGATTTTATCAACATCCTCTGGTTGTAAGTGTAATGACAACCTTAAAGCTTTTCTAAGTTCTGCTAGATTAACACACTTTAATGTTTTAGAACCGCAAACCTAGATGAAACATGAATAAACATTTTTATGGGTTATAATTTAGTGTTTCTTAAAGAAATAAGTATTTCGATACTTTTCTTAGACTGCTACTTATAGACTTATGAAAAATCATTAACTTCTTTTTTTTCTTTTTAGAACTGTCATTATATATATATGTGCATATAAATATATTTGTATTTATATAATGTATACTTACATCTAATGCGATTTCAACCATATCCAATTCACAATTAGCATTTGTCGTTGCCAATATCGTGAATATATACTCTTCAAGATCTATTGTGCCTTTGCCATTCTAAAAATGAAGATACATGAAGCGAATTTGCGTTATTGCGAAAAAAATAAAACTGAGGCAATAAGATCAGTTAATATTTTACAATGAACATACTCTGTCATGAATTCGAAAGAGCTGTTGAGTAGTCGATTCCTTTTCATCGAGTCTAAGAATTCGTGCAAATTCTTGCAAATTTACCTCTTCGCCGAATTTTTCTACTTTTTTTTCTAGAAGCTCTTCTTCCGTTTTCGATGCTGTTAAACTACAAACAAACAATACTTAATTTATACAAATTTTTGTCAATTAAAGATACAAGTTTTATAAGATTATATGATTAATATTAGAAAACAAACCCAAGTTTATTTCGAAGTTTGTGAGCTTCTATTATAGTGGAGGCATGTGGTATATGTAACTGATGAGCTTTGCTGATGATTCGACAATCATCATAAGTATAATCAGAGACAGGTATTTTGAGGGCTCTGAAACCCAAGGAAAGATTGTTCCAAAACAATATCACCAAAAAGCGAATTTTTAATATACACATTTCGAGTTAGCAATGATTACTTCTACCACAGATGTTACTTACTCTGCCATAACACGACGGACATTATTCGCGTAAAGTTTGGGATCTGTTTTTTCTGCTTCACTTGGTTTATAGACAGGAAGGAATTCAATTTCACAACTGCTGTTTAGCTGAGTCAGCGTGAGCCATAATAATTTTAAACTAAAAGAAATTGGCTAAGGTAACAATTCGGGTCATTAAGTTGATTTTTTATAGTATGAAAAAAATTATATTTGTCAGTGATAAAAAAAATTTTTTTAGTGGTAAATGCTTTAATGTTGTACTTACGCTCCAGGACCTTCCCATGTCCATGTGACTGTATCTAATTTATTAGGATACCTGATACACACTGGTTGCACAGGTACACCTGGGTAGAAAGCACCTGACTTAAAAGTTATTAGGCACGAACGATTCGTGCAGGTACCTTCTGGGAAAATCATTACCTAACAACAAAATGATTTAATATATTTTCATGAATTTCAGTCAAATCTACATTTAAAGACTCAACCATAATCAATTTACCTGTGGCCAATCCTCCTTCGAAGTAGCACGTTCGATTATTTCCTTTATCGTATTTTGTCGTGAATTAGGATCTTCTCTCCATACATAAACCGGTTGCGTGTAGTTAATGAGCTCTGTATGCGAAAGAAAAACACATTAAATCAAAGAGCTCAAATGATTTCCTATGATTCTTTGCGAGAAATTATGATCGGGTATCATTCGAGCTTTGTTCGATTTTTATTCGAACGCGATTACTTTCACGTTGTTGAACGAAGATGCATGAGTTTACATTAGCATTTACGTAAATGTGTATTTGACGTAATTGTGATCTAAATTGTTAAATAAAGGTGAATTTGAGATCGTTTTCTTTTCTAACATATGGCGAATGGGGCACATATAAGACGAACATCTTTGGATTACAATTACAGTTAAAGAGTTCGAAGATAGAAAATATAATAATTAATCAATAGATTATAATAAATCTTCTTTTAAATTAGAAAAACGTCGATCACTTGCTTTTTTTATAGTTTTTGTTTTTGAAGAATTTTGAAATATATTCAGCGTTCACATACTTCCGGTAAACGGATTCAATCCTGATTCTCGTCTTACGATGATTGACGGAAATCCAGTTACGTAGACGATACCACCATCGATGAATGTTGAATGCGGTGCAACCACTAGAATTGGTGCCTCGACTCTTGAAGCCTGTCTGCCGCGTACGACGATTCTCATTCCTCCTGCCTGGTATGTCAGTCGTCCCAGAAAGCACAACCAGGGAACTATTTTGCTGTAGATTTTAATCCACACAATGCTATACTTATTTCAATTTAACACGATAAAGCTGATCGTCGAGGACTCGATTCGGATTTAATAGTATAATTTAATAGAATAATTAAATACTTCAACAAAGATTCTATTTTGTTTGCTTAAGATCAAATTATATTTTCTTGTCACTGAAATTTCTTTATTTTTTTCGATCATTTTTGTTTTAAGAAAAGAAAAAAAGTTGATCGAACGTTTGGTATGCAAAAAAATAAGTCGATGAAGTCATCTATAGAGTTCAATGATCTTGCTTATAGGAAGATCGTTGTAACGTTCCTTTTTTTTTATTTCGTAATATGAAACAGGAAAGTGAAAGAGAAGATAGAGCCAAAAGTCCTTAATGACTAGATATACAAATAACCAAAAACCCGTTGGCTAATTTAAATTAAATTCACATTTTGTCAGTCCATAAGCTATTGTGCGTATTTATTTAATGTTATCTTCTTGCACAATATTACTTATTTTTTACCCACGGCACAATCCAATGAAACTGTTAATAAGTATATTAATTTTATTGTTAGAACACGAAAATGATCCCATCCACCATACGTATGTACACGTGTGCATAAATTTATTTCTAAAGGCATTATATCTATGCATAACTAATCATTTCAATGAAATTATATTATTATGGAAACATAGTATTCATATTTTGCACAAATCTAGAATAAATGTAAGAATAGATATTTTGTCATTTAATTCTATAAATGAATTAGTGTTAATATTTATTTATTTATAATGATATTAGTAAAATGATAAAATCATTTAAACAAAACGATTTATTTTCTTCATATATTCACTTATTTACGGGAAATAACTTGTCGATGTTTTTCTTATACATTGCATGGAATGATTCGAACAAATACTCGGTCAATGTACGCTCAACATCGTTTTCTCGACTGGCGAATAAAAAGGAAAAAGAAATAACGATGAGATGATGATAATTGAGACCTACTTCCGAAGAAAGGAATGCGGCTCGTCTCTCCTTTGGCGACTATGCTTGGTCCACCAAGGTAAACGACCGGAAGTGCATCGAAGAAGCTCGAGTGTGGTGCAAGGGCTAGCACCGGGGCATCCTTTGTTTCTGCTTGTCGACCTTTCACCTTCAGCTGATGAAATCCACCACAGATGAATAATACTCGCATCATCCAGCAGATCACGATGCGCATGTCTCTGTTTCGTCATATGTTTCATATATATGATGATAATTTCTTTTCCAGTTACGGAAACATACTTGAGTATTTTTTATGATTTTCGACGAAAGAGAAAGGGAGGCAAACAAAATGAATGCATTTAGGTATTTACTTTCGTTTCTATGTAATATTGACAAATTCGCATGCAAACGTAACTTCTTTCAACTAAGCGTTTTCTATTTTGTTGTGTGAATGAATATCGTTGTATTTGAATTTAATTGCATCCGATTTTTGAAAATTCGTCGATTTTTGTTACATCATGTAACACGTATAGTTAAGAGATTTGATAATTAGAATCATGATATATTTAAATTTAATGATCTATTAATTATCGATTATTACAATATTAACATTTAATCAATCAAAGGAAATGTTATAGTCATTGGCTTTGTCAATCCATTGCTACGGAATTAGCTTGAACTTGAACTTCCATTTTTTGGTCGAGGCTTCTATAGACGGTATAGATTCTTTTATTATTTCAAAAGAACTTCTCGTCAGAATTCATTATCACCACTAACATATCCTCTAATCAAAATTTTATAGAGCGAACTTCGAACGATAAGAAGGTCAAGGATTTTTATAATATAAATCACAACTGCGCAGGTACTTTTTTTTTCTTTTATTATCAATGATTAAAGTGAAATAAAATGAAATCAATTAATTTAACGAGGATTGGTATCAATATTACTTTGTTGTTAAAATTGAAGATTTGTTTCGATTGAAGTAATGGTCTTTTTACGAAATATCCTATGTTCTTCCATTTTCTAGGTAATCTTCCGTTATAAAAATTTAAACAGAAGTCTCGAGTGTGTACTTTCGATGTCATTTATAAAACGCGCGGTCATAGCAGGTGTATGAAGGTGAAAGCTATTCGATATGAGATAGAAACTTAGTATCTCTAGTGGTTATTTACATTTTATTGTGCGATACCCAATTTGTACATTTCATGCAAGTTTGTTTAAATGTTATAATATTATTTACAAGTTTAGTAATTGCTTTAAAAATGATCAAATATAATACGTAGTTTATTAATTACTGCAAAAAATGAATTATGTGTTAAATTAAGCATGTGATCCCTTAAATGATTAATTATTTATGAGATATAATGAGGAATTCATCTAAAAGTGTACGCATTCTCTATGGTCGAAAAAATTTTAGCTGATGTATCAACGATTTATTTAAAATATTATAAACGTATCGAAATAATGTTATTAGATACTATTAAGTTTAGTATTTGAACATATTAAAAGTCAATTCAATATTTTAATATAATATACGTTCAATTATTACTTATTTTACATAATATTTTTCGAGTTTCAAGTTTCGAGTTTCTGTTAGTCCTCAGGAAATTTTTTCTTTTGCAAACATTTCGGAGGCCAAAGAAGGATAGATAATAAAAGTTTCCTTTCATTTCAATTATAAATTTAATTTGGCATAAATGTTTATTTCAATTTTTATTTTAAAAATATTAATTTGTTTCGTGGGTCGCGTCAGTTGGACAGCGCTTCTTTATACTAATATAGGCATGCCAAATTACAAATTCAACATAATTAAATGCATCCAAACATTGATAAGTGATACTATCATTAATTTTACAGCATACAAGTTTTAAGCTTTAATGTAAGGGTTAATTATCAAAATTTTGTGTTAGTTACTAACTAATTATTATTGAATTAAAACTAATTTATTCGCTACTATCGACTTCTGTAACGTTAGTCATTTCGCAACGACAGCATTATCTGCAAGTATGGTGTTACTATACAGGCAATCAAAACGGGAGTGTGCACTTCAACGCGAACCGATTGTGTACTTTATCACGAACCGAACATATATCTACCGTATTGCTGACAAAGTACAATATTTAATACTTTGTCGCGTCACGTAAATTATTGCTTTCTTATAATATTGTTGTATCGAGTTAATATAATCGAAGCTGTGAATTAATGCAGAATTTCAAATATATTATTAAAGTCATCGGTAGTATGAAGCGAACGTGCTGTAATTATAGTCATCATTGGCAACGAAAGGGTTAACAAGCAAGAGGTAAGTGGTTATATGCTGTGCAGAGTCAGCCGAGAGAGCAGGTATTATTCACAAAAGTTAACGTGGTGCTGCTACCTTTCGAGCATAAAATAATCACTCGGACTTTTTTCGGGTCAACAGGAAAGAAATTTTTTTGTCAAGCTCTATGATGTTAATTAAGCTTATCCTAATAAAAATTATTTAAATAATTATTTCCAACATTCGCCGTTAGAATTTAACAATATCAATGCTCCCATTGATTTCAACTATAACCAAGAATCTACTCTTTATTTGTATATGAATAAAACATAACGTAATACTGATCCTGCATAGTAATTATATTTAGATAAAGAACTTGATTTGCGAAAGAAATAAAATGTTCTGTATTTTATCATAACTTACCGTCTCCATCCTGTAAGAGGCGCTCGACGTAAATCTTCTTCAGAAAGTCCATAGAGACCCAAACAAGCCAAAAGCCAGGCCATTATCACCAAAGCGGTAATCGCAGCTAGCCTTAGTGGTAGCAGGGCTACCGTCAAAAATGCCGTCTGTAACATGAAATATTCATAAGATTAAATTCATATATTAACATGTACGCATATGCATATACGTATCATAGATTATATTATTCATTTAAATCAAGTAGCAAACACATTTTCTTAAGAAGTTTTCCAACGATTTTCGTTTTGTCGATCTTCACAGGAAAACAGATCATTTATCCTGCAGATGAATGTTTTACCAAGAAGAAGAAAAAGAAGAAGAAAAAGAAGAAGAAAAAAAAGAAGAAAAAGAAAAAGAAAAAGAAGAAGAAGAAGAAGAAGAAGAAGAAGAAGAAGAAGAAGAAGAAGAAGAAGAAGAAGAAGAAGAAGAAGAAGATAAGCGAGAAGAAAAGAGAGAGAAAGATTAAGAAAGGAAAACGAGTACCGTTTGCTCGTTCCGTTAGTTTGGCTTACGCTGTAACTTATCGTTCCACGTGTATTTCTCTCACTCGATCTTTCAAGATCGAGGTTACGGCCGAAAGATTATTTTCGATGCAACGACGATGCGTTTCTGGATTCAACGGTACAAGGTTGCGTGTACCGCTGTCCTTATTCTTCTGCCGGTTCCTTGGCCTCTTTTGAAGTCACGAAAAATGTATATGAGAAAGTAGCACATTTTTCCTCGGATTATTATATAAATCGAGATCGTTATTTCGTGTGGTACTTTCATGTACCAAAACGAGCCATCGAGTTCCAAATCTATTGCTACTTAAGATTTTCACTTTGGTCATTTACTATATGAGTCTTCATATTCGAAATATTTCATTCGCGTGATATAAAAAATTCTAGTAGTAGTTCGTAAGAAATTTTAACAATAAAGTCTTTAGAATTCACGTTAGAATTTTATTCGATTTTTTAAATTTTAATGATGCGTTCTTTTTCCTTTCTTTGTAAATTGTTCATTAAAGATATCTTTCTTGACAAAATATTAACATGATTAAAATTTTTTCAAGTATTTGGATTCTATTCAACCTTGAACGTTGAAAGTACTCGAAGAAAATAAGTATATAAGACATGCAGTGGGCAATCTAGTTCTAGAATGTCATTCCAAGTGATGATTCGCTCGAATTCTAACAAGCTATAATTTTTGATAAGAAATTTTACCATTTTGCTTTGATCGTAGAGCAATCATGTATAATATCGTATATCAAAAGTAGAAGTATAATGAATTTTATTATGTTCCTGTTTTAATAAGATTAAGTTTATGTATAATTTGTATATTTATTTTTCAATATTTGAATGGAAATTGAATGAAAAATAAACTCACTTATCTAACGCCGCATTTAATTTGTCCAACTATTATTTTTTGTAGCAAAGTAATTGTAATTAATATACAATTTACCATGAAGAACGAAAAAGAAATCGATATGGAATCATACATTTGGGAGGGATAGAAATATCAGCGAATGATGATTCAATAATATTACAAAATCATTTTAACCTTCTACATGATAATAAGGTTGCTATTTAACATTAATATTCACCGTGCAAAGCACCGTGCAAGCGAGTTTTCTGTTGTAAATTTTTAACGAGCCTCTCAATATCATTTACCTATTTTTTCAAGGATCCATTAAACGTGTTGTTAACCTTCCTATTGAATCACGTAAAAACAATAAAAAGTAGATAAACAAATAATAATATTATGTCGGATATCATTCTTTTTTTTATTTTTTTAATATGAGCAGAAGGTTTTTCTCATTATTTATTCAGATGTTGTTTTAAGATCAACCTCACGCATGCTATGACCATGACCAAGAATTGTGTCAAGTTCTTCCAAAAGGATGAGAAGACTATTCCTTGACTGAACGAATTGAAGTTATAAAATTTTAGGAAAGAAGCATCATTAAAAGTCATTTTTTATATTGAGAAAAAGAGAAAGAAACAAATTATATATAGATAATATCTATGAAAGATATTTAAGCAAAAAATAAAAATAAAAATTGTAGTCCTTGATAAACTGTACTGTGCATATTATTTGATGACATTCAAATGTTATGTTTTACAAGTTTCCTTATAATTTTATTGGAGAATTTCGAAGTGTGTATTACATATAATAAGAATATCTTGCAAGAATAAATAAGTAAAGGGTGTGAATGACGTAAGCGAAGGCTCAACAATTCTGTCATTCGTTCCTTTTTTTTCTTTTCTTCTTTGCTTTTTACGCCGAATACATTTCGCCGAAGTAGACCCTCATATTTTGTGACCCACATCTGGCAAGGCACAGTTAGTTAAAAAAGTGGGGGAGGTTAACTTTTGCTTCTTTCCGTTTTTTTTACCCCTTTTATTCTAGGGAACAACGACAGAACCATATAGATTTTTATTACTTCTTGCATTCTATATATTCTTCAATTTTTGCCAATAAATGTATTTCACTTGATTTTATTATGTAACTTCATTAAATGCATTTTTTTCAATGTAATATAAAATAATATAAAAAAATATATATTATATATTATACAATGTAATATAATATAAAAATATATGTATTATTATATTCTAGATATATATATTGAAATATTTATACTAGTGATTGCTACATCATTTTGTTGTTTTGATAAAAATAAATAATAATTAAATGATTGAAGAATTTCATTTCTAAATCGTTTTCATCAAAATCAAATACTTGATTTTGACGCATATTTTTAAAAGGGTTGAAAAATAGAAAGAAAAAGAATAAAAGAAAAAATTGCACTACATAAGGTTTATATCGAATGTCGGGATGTTTGTGGTGAGAGCAGAAAAGTGTCGAAGAATAAAGATGAAAGGCGTCGACGGTCTGTCTTTATAGCTTTCCTTGCTTTACGAGTTTAACTTTCCGATTTGTTCATGGTAGCTTTTTCTCTGTGACTATGATCTTTCGAAAATATAAAACACCGTTAGAATAAATTCATTTACAAATAATACAGTCGATGTTCAGATATAATTTCTTTTTTAAAATGAGATAAAATGTACACAGATATACAAATTTAAGTAGGTAAATACATAAAAATTATATGTATGCGTGAGTTTTAAAGGATACGTCCTTAGACGTAAAAAACGAAATTCTTTTTGTCTAACATAAATTGAACTTTATTTGATGTGACCTACTTTTTTTTTTGGCTTTCAAATGAAGATGTTTGGTCCTTTTTTGAACGCTCGAAACATCAACAAGATCTTATGCGTGTATTCTTCTTGGTATTTGATTTCATCAATTTTATATACTTGAACGTAAATATCTTTGTTTAATACATAAAAAATACGATAAATGGTCAAATTCACTTTTATTTAAAAACAGAAAAATAATAAAAGTTTTTGTTGATTAAAGTTAAAAACTTTTCAACCTATCTTTGTATATAAGAATATTTTAAATATTTATTTATTTGATTGTTACGTTTTACAATATATGTATTCATGTTTGCAACATGCATTTAACGTATTTCGAAAGTAGGACATTCATTTAATAGTTCTCCTAGATTTGCAAATATTCCTAACGAATAATAATTATTCTTCATTCATCGGCTTTCGCTCGATGAACATTTATATCCGAGACTCGTATTGAAAATCGCTTTCACTGATTAGCGACATAAAATTGAGAAGCATTATCCGGCGCAAGGCGGTTTGAAATTCTAATTTTCTAGTTGAGAAATGTACCACGTTCAATTATGTTTTGTAAAAGACGGCGCTTCCTTTTCCTATCGTTTATATTCAATTTACATATAGTACAAATCTAAATATATATACTGTATTTTGAAATGTTTATTAAGAAGGGATCAAATGTGAGAAAAGTTACTAGATACGAAGAAAGAAATATAGCAAGATTTAAATCTTGCTGCAACAATTTGATTATAGCAAACGACAATACAAAATATTTATTTTAATACAACTATACTTTTCCTAACGCTTACGTCAATCTACAGTCATATCTATATATATCAGGTAATACTTTGATTGTTAAAAATAACGCGAGCATATTATAGTTATAGACAAGTGTTCGAACAATAGTCTTGTGCATAAGAAAGTTAGACAAATTTGTAAATTAGTATAAATTTGTATAAATAAAATAAAGCAAATGAATGATATTGTACAATTTAATAATAAGCTTATACATAAATTATCCGTTAATGAATAATCAACAAAATGTTCTGAAATAATACGGGTAAGAACGTAAATTGTGAATAAGACTTAAGTTGTATATAAATAAAATGATAAAGATAATATTCGTTTAAACATATCACACGCGTCAATTCGTCATGCACTAATTTTTATATGAAAAAATATCCACGAATGTAACTGTAAAAACAAATGTCACATCACGTACTACGGTATACATATATGAAAACTTTCTCTTTCTCTCTTTCTTTCTTCTTGGTGCAAGCTGGCATATGTAATTGTTAAAGAGATTTCTTACTCCAAACAGGTTAAATTTTGCGAGGCTTCAAATATCAATATTATACGTGGACACTTTTGCACATTCCCTTTTCTCATTTGAATCTTCTCAACTTATCGAATCTTAACAGAATTATTATGATAAATGTTAATGATAAATATTACTTCAGTATAAGATTTCAACATTCGTTATTAATAGAAATCAAATAGATCGAAAAATGATCTGGAATCATTTGTTTTTTATTGATAAAAAAATCATTAATTATTCAAATTTAAATTTGAAACAATCTCTATTTATTTATTTTCATTTAAAGTAGGCGTGACAATATATCGGTTTACAAACAATAGTGTTGAACTTTTAAAAGGTCTTCTTTTCATTCTATCAAGCATAAATTATTATGTTAATAATTTATAATCATTATAATCATTTTTTCTCTTTATTCGCTTAAATACGTAAATTATTATTTTTCATAAAAACAAAGTTACGCTCTTTCTTACATTTTTTTTTAATTTAAAATGTTGCTATTTCCTGTTACTTTAAAGAAAAATTTGTATGTTAATTTAAAAAGTGCTTGTTATTTATTTGATAATAAAGCATAAAAATCGATCAGTAAGACGTAGTATTTTTTCGACGATTAAACATATTTTAAAACGTAATGTTAAAAACGATAAAAGAAAGTATTCACAAGTGACTTCCTTATTTTAATATGCAAATGAAAAAATATAAAGTTTGCAATAAGTTTGGAAATAATGTAAACAAGGTAATACAGATAACTATAAGAAAATATAATTTGTATTGTATAAATATACCTATATATTGTATAGAAATTAAAATGTTGGAAAGACTTTCTACGATCGACAAAGAGCAAAGTTTGTACGAGTGAAAGTAGGGATCTGAAAAGAGGAAATTAACTTGTCTTTATATCGCTTTTGTGTTGAGTTTCATATCAATTTTCGAGTCATAAGAAAAAATTAGAAATAGATCGAGTGATAGAATTAGGTCAATCACGCCAAAGATACCTATTTATTTTTTCTTTTTTCTCATTAAATAGTGATTTTTCTTATCCTTTCTTTCTTTGGTGTACAACCTACATATTAAATCGTTTGATGTCATGGGCGCTATACTTCTTTCTATATAGCCACCTGTACACACTTAAGAATGTTAATTTGGTGTTGAAATATTAAAATGAGTATAATCGAATGTTTTCATGTAGACGGTTGTTTAAGTATCCTTAGTTCAACAAACTTTAGGAGAAAGTGACGACTAACCACGTCATTGCGTATACATGTTTTAGCACTAATTCAAATATCAACTTATGTCCTTCTTACCAAAGTAAACGTTATTTCATGCGTAAAACAATTTGTTAAAATATTAAATTTAACTACGATGAATAATTGCTACAAATGATGAAATAACTTGATCCTATTTAATAGCTATATATACTATATTAATGAGCCGTTTATTTTGAAAGTGGCATAAGTCACTTTTTCAAAAATATCGAATTAATTACAATTGAACGGTATCTTTTCATTTAAAAAAAAAAAAACAAAAACAAAATAGTGACTTATGCCACTTTCAAAATAAACAGCTCAATTTTACATAATAAATTTAAATTTATTAAAATATAGAATTGGAATTGAGAAAGTAATGAAACAAACGGAAATCCTATATTAAGAAAAATAGTAATTATTAAACTTAACTGATAATTATTTACGAAAAGATATATTGTATAAACAGTTTATAAAAGGGGGAGAGGTTAAGACCTGCTTCTTAGGCTCACCCCTTATGACTCACCCGACTCCGAACAGATGCGCGAGAATCGATCCCAAGGGAGAATTTCCGCGTGTGAAAAGAGTGTGCTCATAGTTAAACTGACGAAAGAAGGAAAGAGAAAGAAATACTGACCTTGAGTTTATCGTAGGTCGTGTCAAGCTCGAGTCGATGAACGAAGGGATTGAGAAGATCAGCACTGAGGGATGCAGCATCCACCTCTTCGTGCTTCTTCCCTATCCTCCCATTAATTTCCTCCATTTTTCTTTTTACTCACAAATTTTATTTATGACGAACGTTAAGCTAAAACGTTCTCAACGGTTCGTTTGTTCGTCTTTCACGGATCCTCGATAGTTTCTGAGACGATCAAGGGAAATAACGACGCGTCACTCTTCGTCAACGACGATTATTCTTCTTGACAGAGAAACAGAGTGAGAAGTAACGTTTGTTTCTTGTAGGAAAGTGGGAGAAGGTCAAAAAAAGATATAAATGGATAAAGAGGGATAAAGATAGAAAGAAAGAAAAAGAGAGAAGGGGAGAAATATAGATATATAGAAAAGAGAGAACGAAAAGTCGATGATCAGTTACGAAGTAGCACCGTCACGCGCACGTAGGGGTTGTCAGTTCACGACGTACTGTGCCTCGCCGCCCGTTTAATATCGTGAAAACGAACGACCAATGCACGTTTCCTTGTCCGACCACCACCGAGCTCTGACGAGTATTCTCGAATCATTAAGTATGCGCGCGCATATCGGTCTAAGAGAAATGCTTTCGCTCGTTTTCGGTAGCTATCCCTTTGGAACGCGAAAATACACGAGCGATCTCGGAACGCCATTTTTTTTTCTTTTTTAACAATGAGGGTGAATTTACACGATTTCCCGTCTGCGTTTGTGTGCAACGGAAATATGAATAAGGCTTTGATACTATATTTTAGTCTATGCGATTTCTTTTTTTCTTGACGATTGTATTACTCTAATAGATGACAAAATTTTTTTTATTTTTTATTTATCTATTCTTTTTTTTAATGAAAATATGAAATTTGGTAAGCGAAGATCTCAATTATAATTGATCTTCTTAACGATCTCTCTCTCTCTCTCTCTCTCTCATATTTTTATCGATATGTACGAAGAAGTGAAAATAATTCATCTTCGATACTAATTGTTGTACAATGGCGATATATCTAATAGAATCTACACTCGCATATATCTATGCACGTTAAAGATCAATAGTGCTTTTAAAGAGGAATCGTGCGCATCGTTTTTCTGAATTTGTCCTTGCTATGTTGGTTTCGTGAATTAAAAATTATTAACTGAAATTACAAACGTGAAAATAGAATAAAATAAAAATTGACTTCAGTAGTTATGAAAAAATGCAAGGTTATTTCACTTAAATGTTTAGATAAAAATATTGATAGTTTCAGTGAATCATTTTAAACTTTTCAAGTAAATTGCGTAATTAAATAGAATATATCTGTTATTTAGTGTCGTATAAAACTTCGTTATCAGTTTTTACTGCATACAAAAATGCTTGCATGTAAAAGTTTATATATAAAGATTTTGGACATACTTTTTTATTTTCTAAAATTTCTTCATTTATAATTTAATAATATTGACTATTACAATTTATTGTTGTTAGATTATTTTCATAAATAATAATGTTGAATAAAAGAACTTATCTTTTCACGTTATTTAAAAAAAATATATATTTTATTACCTTTACATATATATATGTACTGGATATATATATGTATCGTATTATATGTACGGAAATATATACGATCGTTTAAATATATATCCCTTACGTACGTAAAATTTTGTCCTTGTCGAAAAGGAATGTGAGATGTGTTGTTATTTTGTTTGTTTCAAATGAAGGAAATCGTATTAAATCGTATTATACGTATATAGCTTACCTAGTTGAACATTGAAAATTGTCTCGATAATATCGATATTACAATTTTATAAAAAATTTGGAACAATCGGAGTATATCTATTATCGATATAAAAATTCATCCGTGATTAAATTACATTGCAATAATATCGATCTTAAATTCGTTAGATTACGATTATTCAATAGGTTCGAACTATTGGAAATGATGTAATCTGTGAATTTTCGTACGTTAGCTGGCTCGTTAAAAACGTAATTATTGCCATTGAGAACTAGTTTGCACGATAAACTTTAATGATGCATTGTTCGAAGACGATGCGCTTGCTGTTTTTAATACTAAGTGTAATTGGGTATAATGAAATCATTCATTTAATCCTTATGATAATTATATCTTTTCATTAGAATCATATAATCATCATATTTAATATAGATAAACAAAGAAATTCTTTTTTAAGAATACGATTGCACATTTACCATTTCGTCTGTAGTTTCATTCGCAGATGGTATAGTCAATGATTATCCAACTAACAATCGATATGTATGCAAATTGCACAATTTCAAAGAATACAGAAGTACATAGAAGCTCACAAGTCCACTTTTTTTCTAACCGGATTCATCTTAGTTACTACCGCGACCATCAGTAGGCGATAGTAAGTACCTAATGCAATGACAATACAAACCACGAAGTCTATATGTTACCGTCATAGCCGGAAATCCGTCATTACTAGTAATTCCTCGGCATTGTCATCAATGCAAAGCGCCTTTTGACAAAGTTGGAAATGTATTCATATTTCTCACATTTCCTTGAAATTCTTCCTAGAATATTTCGTTCTAAACCCGCTTATCTTCCGATACGATAAGGAACAAAAGATGCAGATTTTCAAGACATCTCTACAAATATCTGTTTATCGATATCAATTTAAAGTTGATTTCCAAAGTAATAATCTATAGGGAAGTGAAAAGAAATAGGCTAATCGTTCATAATGTATAGACAATAGGTATAAATATTTTGTAAATTATAATTTTTCTTTTAAATATATCCCCTGCAGGTATACCAACTTTACTTTCATTTTTTTCAAAGTGCGCTTGCGTTTTGAATTTGTGGTTGCGCATGCGTATAACATATCTGCCACTCATGACGTCGACATTTCATAATTATTCAAAGTGTAATAATTATTTTCAACTAATTAACGATAAATAAAAAAGAATAATTAATAAATAAAAGTTAAGGAGCCGGACAAACAAAAAGTCAGCAACTGATTGAAAACAAGAAACAATAGAAAACTTCATTGCTTTGCTCGGAAATAGAAAAAAACATTTTTGTATTTTCAATTATTAATAACTTATTAAATAATTAATTAATAAAGCGAGCAATTATGGATTTTGATTGAGGAATTAGTGAGCAATTAAGAGTATTTATTAATTTTTTTCTGCTGTTGGGGTTCTATGCCAACTTTTCTGTGGTTAATTTTGTTCATTCAATTTTTGAAAATAAAATAAAATTTCATATCGAATAAATAGAGGATGTTTTTTTAATAAAATGTAAGTTGCGTTAGATGTTCTATTTGTATTTGTAAAAAATATGAATATAAATGATAAAAATAAATTTCCCACAAGTGTGTCATGCAAGAAATCAATTTGAACTGCAGGCTCCATCAGTATTGACCGGTTAGCGAAGTAGTCGACTTAACCTATAAAAACACTATGGCGAAAGAATTGCATAAAAGTCTAATAAATTACTTTTTGCATCTGAAGGAATTAGACGAAAAATGGTTGGAATTATTCAAAACTGTGGAACGACCGTTGCAAGCTTTGAAAAATCAATGCGAACAATTACGCCTTGTTTCGAGGTAAATTTTCATTATTTATTTTTTCAAATTATCGGATACAGGAAAGTATTTGCTTATACTTTTCAAGCAAAAATTCACATGGAGTTAATTGAATAATATCCTTAAAGATGTCGCTTTTTTACAGTAAGGATCTCGATAACGAAGGAATTTGTATGATCGATCACGCGCGAGAGAAACTTATTTTTAAAATTTTCATGGGTATAGAAAATGAGATTTCACTTTTATTAGATTTATTGAAGTCTTTTAAAAATGCTTTACAGGTAGTCATTTTAAAAATTTGATGAACCTTTCTTAAAGTAGATTAATTTATCGACGAATGATCGAATGTTGCGAAATATTTGGTAAACATGAAATATATTTCGTATTATTTCAGGATTTAAAGAATCGATTAAACAATTTGGAAAAATTTCGGAGTAATGTTTCGTTAGGTGACAAAGATATGAAAGATATCGTGAATGGAACACCTTATCGGCCAAAATTAAATTTACTTTTAGAATGGGCTATCGATGGTTTTCAATATTATCACGAATTGTATCCTTTAAAATAATATTATTAAAATAATTTTTTTTTCAGAGTTGTCATAGTTTAGAGTAACTTCTAGCATATAAACAATATTTCATAAGTAATGATTTTTTAAAGGATTTTTATTTTATACCAATCATCTTATTATAATTTCTTATATATGGAGTATAGATTTCAGCGTATTGAAAACAGCATAAAAAATATGGATTATAGAATTGAAGAATCAGTTAATAAATTTGCCGATTCTTTTGTAGAAGATCGGTATAAACGAAATAAATTAAATAGTAAGATTTTCTATATAATTTTATCTAATAATCTAATATGTTATGTTATAAGACTAATTTATGAAATATTTCAGGGATACTAGCATTTACTCAATTTTTAATTATGGAAAAAGTTTAATAAAAACTTTTAAACAGTTTGTACTTCTTTATTATATTCATTTTCCATTCCTTCCTATATATATAAAGATTTTAGGAGATAATTGAAATTACCAAAAATAGCGCCATGGATTTGGTAAATGTTCAAATTGTTTCCTAAATTTGCCTCTAACATAAAATCGATTGTACTAACTAACTATAATTTTCAAATAAAATATACGTTGAAGTACAAATTAGATTTTGAACATATTTGTTACTGGTAATATTAATTTTAATTTTAACAAAAATAATAAATAGAAATTTGAATGTCTATATCATAATAATTGAAATATTTAATATCGCAACGTATTTAAACATACATCATAATGACTTTATCGAATTACGAAAAGACAAAGAGGTTGATCTCCTTTTAAAGTATTACATTCAGTTCCTGTGTTTTGGAATTACAGAAAATCGTCATTTTTTAGAACTTTAATGATAAGCCTAAAAAAGGGTGTTGAGCTTTCTAATGATCAACCAATCAGCTTACAGTTACGAAATACACATATTTTAGATCGGAGTGTCTTGCGGAATCGTCGAGGCGCCGGCGCCTGCTATTGATTCCGGTTTATATCGTGATTTCAAAAGTTATCATCGTGGTAGAGGGTGCCACAGTAGCCAACTCTTCCTTGTACTCGAAGGAGACCCTCGCGCTTTTCTTCGATTCACCCTTACAGGTCAGTGGTGAACTTGCGACGATACTTTTCGTCGGAATACCGATTCATTTTTTTTTATATTAATCATTTGTGTTTGCAACATGTGAGAGTATGTTATTTTATTAAATATTTTAATTAATATTCTAATCGTTATAGTGGGAACACTATTTTATAGAGATATCCGCGAAAAAATATATGATTTTTTTGAATGGATAGCCTTGTAGATATTACAAATGATAAAAATTCATTAAATACCGAAACTATATGCTCATTCATGAGAAACTTGCTTATTGTCTCTAATATTAATGATGTCAGTGGTGTACTGATAATAGCTTGTATCATCTGTAAAGGATTGGCGCCTCGGAAATTGTGGGTATAATATCGATAATTTTTTGTTTCTAAAATATATCACATAAATATCTGTTCGTGATAAGAGTAATAATTGTACGACTTAGATTTTCCTACCTGGTAAATATTTATTTGCAATATTTCAAATTTTAAATTAAAAATTCGCTTTTTTCTCTGAGGATTTTCTACATATGGTGCGAAATATCTACATATGTTATTTATAAAAAGACAATTTGTATAAACGTTTTTATTAATTAAAAGTTTTTTCTGTTCTTCTGATTAATTTTTATGTTTTTTCGTGATACTTTATATATGCATATACACCTATCCCCTGATTTACACGGAAGATCGGTTCCTCAAAATACCGTGTTAATTGAAATCGATTTTTTTTGTATATAAAACCGTATAAATCAAAATACACTAAAACGTGCATTGTTTTTTTATTTAAAGTTTAATCTTTGGATCATTAACCCTTCTTTGCATGATTTTTTCTTTTCTTTTAAAATAAATCAGGGTGATGTAATTAATGCTCTAGATTAAAGGAAAAATATTTTAAAAAATCCTAATGCTATTTTTTGACAACTGCGTTTTGTTGTACGCAATAGTCGCTTAAAAAGTTGCCAGCAACAACAAATATACAGTACAAGGGTTTTGAGTACCTTTTTTTGTTGACTAAATATTATGATTGAAATTTCCATCATCATGCAAAGAAGGGTTAATGTCTTTTTCATATTTTCAACTGCAATATCTCTTACGTATGAAGCTGTGCTCATAATCGTACAAGTTCCAGCTGCTACACTTTTTCTAATAAAATTTTAATTATTTCTTACAGTTCTTATTGTGACTTCATTTATGGAATATAATTTAATTACTTTTTTCCGTTACGTTTACGTAGACGTAAAATTTGAATTTTGATTTCTAAATATATTACTTTTCTTTTCACTCGTTTTTTTGTAATTTCTCTCGACGTGGTACAGTGTATAAAATTTTAAGTTAATTATAAAAATGCTACAAAAACTATAATTTCTTATCACTAACTGGTAAATATAAAGATTTAAAAAATGCCGGTTAAAAAATGCATACCGATACATATCTTCCTTCTGCTAAAGATCTACCGAGATTTACTATGCTAATTCATATGAATGGTTTTTGTGTGTATACAAAATAGGGAAATTTCCTTTTTTAGAGTTAATGCCAATACTATCAATTAAATGGAATTAAAAATTGACTATGGAAATATATATACAATAAAAATGTTTATTTTTAACAATGTTATTTTTTAAATCTGTTATTTTAAAAATAGCGTGAATAAAGTACCGTGTAAATAGGGAGATAGATGTATATACATATGTAAAAAGTTTAAAATTTAATAAAGTGACAATTTCGATTTTTTTTAATGATCAATGTGATAATTTTTCTTTTAGAGTATTTATATAAAAGAACCTGTCGATAATTTTTTTGCGAGTAAGATATATAAGAATAAAATATGTAACATATGAATATACATATAAGTACCTTTATGATTCATGTGTTTTCTTTGCTTGGTTATAATACATATACATATACATATATATGTATAACCCTCTGGGGCATATGTTATTAATCTTTCGTGTTTGCCGCGCGTGACACTTCGTTCTATAATGTATATGTTACGAATAAAATTGAAGATGCAAATTCACATTTTTATATCATTTTTAACATTCAAATACATTTAGAGTCGCATATAATTGTCTGCTAAACGTATCCCAATTGTCGACGATCAAAGGAAAAGTTTATAAGAATGATATCAAATTTTATTAGTACATTAATAAAAAAACTTGCGTAATTTGTAAAAATTTAAATAAAATTTCCGCGTAAAAAACTTTGGCGACGTGATCGTAAACTTTCAATGTGTAGTTATACAGTCCAAGAAATAAAAAAGAATAATAGAGAAAACTTTTATATAGTTTTCGACGGATCAAAATATATAGATTAATTTTTTTCATGGTAGGATGGAGTCTATCGGTACGTGTGGAATATTAGTTCGATTCTCGTAATATAATAGCAGTCAAAGGATAACTGGACGTGGAAAAAAAAGATAAAGAAGACTGAAAAGAAAAAAAGAAATAAAATGGCAAACACGGCACATCTAGTTCGTCGTCAAAGTTCTCGGGATTTAAAGCCACAAAAGAGCGTCGATAAATTGGAAATGAAAGAGATGAGAGGTAGATTAGTTGTGGATAATCGTAAAAATATTACCAGTGTCAATTACGGAGCTACGAACGCAGCCTTTGATGACTCCAGTCCAAATAAAAAGGTATATTGTACTTTTATTATATCTTTTTTTTAAAAAACATTTTACTGTATTTAATGAATTTTGTAACGCGTATGTTTTGCTTTCTTTGAATTCACTTTATTTACATTCATTACCTAATGTATTCATTACAGAGTAAACCGGTGAACGAAGGTGGGGGTAGTAAATTAGGCAGTAACGAGGGTAAAGGAATTTTTCGACCAGAAGCTGGCGAAGATGAACGTGAAAATTGGGATAGCAAGCTCACGTTTCTTTTGGCTACTGTCGGTTATGCCGTTGGTCTCGGAAATGTGTGGAGATTTCCTTATTTGGCACAAAAAAATGGTGGTGGTACGTTTATTGAATTATACATAATTTTATATTATTATTATACTATATTAGTTTTCAAAAACGGGAGATGTAAATGTTATATATAGACGTAAATCTATAGCTATAACATTTACATCTATCTCTCTTATTTCGGAGAATATTTTATACAACGAGGACAAGTGTTTCAATTACGATGATCTAGCTTATATCAAGAGGTATACATTTATATATATATTGTATGAATATTTATTAGAAAAAATTGAACGGTAGTTAATGATATACTATGAATTCGATGATTATAATAAGTACATTAATCGGTCTATTTTATTACAGGAGCATTCCTGATACCCTACTTCGTTATGCTGGCCATTGAGGGTATTCCTATATTTTACCTTGAATTGGCTATTGGCCAAAGATTAAGAAAAGGAGCAATCGGTGTTTGGAATCAGGTGATTTTAAAACATAATATTGAAATATTTACTCGGCCAGTCAACAGGTTTCAAAACAAATTCGATTTATATGGTAATAATTTATACGTGATTTTGTTGTTGTTATGTAGGTTTCACCATACATGGCTGGTATCGGAGTTAGTAGTGCTGTCGTTTCTTTTAACGTAGCCCTTTATTACAATACTATTATCGCTTGGTGCCTCTTTTATTTTGTCCAGGTGAGCCACGAAGTTATTTCACATTTTGCGTGAACTTTTAAATCAATACAAAATTTTTTTGTTAAGAGTTTTCAATCTCAACTTCCTTGGGCCGAATGTCCGAATAAATATTTTCAAAATGGATCTTATGCACCGGAACCAGAGTGCTTGGTAAGTATCATATGTCTTTATCGGGGAAATCGCAGATTTCGTAGAAATCTGTGGATGTCATTTTTATAGGAATGTGAAAAATAGATTCTAATATATGTCAATCTATAGCAAAGTAGCCCAACTCAATATTTTTGGTACCGGACGACTCTGATGATATCTAAAGATATTAATACACCGGAAGCATTTAATTGGAAGATTGCATTGGCTTTAATTATAGCTTGGATTTTGGTTTACATGTGTATGATCAAGGGAATTGCATCTTCAGGCAAGGTATTTGATTTAAATCTTGTAATTTATCTAATATTTATAAATCATTTATATATAAATTAGTAGATAAAGTTGTATTATTTCTATATTTATTACTTTTTACAGGTCGTTTATGTTACCGCTACGTTTCCATATATCGTATTAATTATCTTCTTCTTTCGAGGAGTCACTTTACCGGGAATGTCAGATGGATTACGGCATCTCTTTACACCAAAGGTACATTTAACGATTATTTGAATAATATCGACAATTTTCAAGATAATAAATTGAAATTTGATCTACCATTGCTAGTGGTGGACACTTACAGACCCAGTAGTATGGTTGGAAGCTGGTACTCAAATATTTTTTTCTCTTGGTTTGGCATTTGGAGGTTTAATAGCCTTTTCCTCCTATAATCCAGTTAATAATAATTGTTATCGCGATGCGATAATGGTCAGCTTTACAAATTGCTTTACCTCTATGTTTGCTGGGATTGTTGTTTTCTCCATTATAGGTAAACATTCAAGAAAACATGAATAATCAATAGATATTTTACAACTATTGTAATAACAGGATTTAAGGCCACTATGGTTTACGAAGAATGTTTGAAGGAACGAAATATGATGTTAGTTAATATTTTTGGTGCCGAGGACAAAATACCCGATGTTATTCCTGATGCAAATACGTTTCTTAATATCACGACTGGCAATGGTTCTTTTGAATATTTAATAATGCCAAAATTACCGGTATGCGATTTAGAAAAAGAATTAGATAATGTGAGTATTATATTTATCTAATTCATATTTTTTATTTATTGTGTATGCGTCTACAGAGTAGGACAATAATTCTGCCCACCTTGAATATCTCCTTTGTTAACAATTGTATTAAAATACTCCAGAGAAAAAAGTTGTACTATTGCGGGGGGGGGGGGAGGAAGAAATCTAATAGTTGAAAGAATTTGTTCTCACGATTATTTTTTTACGAGATTTCAAATGGTTTTTAAATGGATTTTAGTGGTGTTTAGTGAAATTTAAATAAATCTATATATATTTTTGTGATATTTTTATAGAATGTAAAAAAACGACTAAAAATTATCTGCATGACCATATCGTTCAGATCATTTATTCTCGAGATATTTACATCTCAAAATTACAATATTCACCTTGAATATCTTTGTTATTTATAATAATATGAAAAAATATGTGGTACTGAACTTGCACAGCATAAAGAGGGTAAAACAATAGGTTATCCCATTTAAAAAAATGAAGATGACTTTAAAATATTCTTTACACCTCCACCTACGCAAAAGAAATGGACATCATAATATATCCCCCTCTATGCCACGCAAGGTCTGTACCAAGCATTTTTTTATATTATTACGAATAACAGAGATTTTCAAAGTGAACTGAGTTATTGTCGCACCCTGTATATGATATATTTATTTTACAGTCCGCATCAGGTACTGGTTTGGCATTCATCATTTTCACTGAGGCGATTAATCAATTTCCTGGTGCTCAATTTTGGTCCATCTTATTTTTTTTGATGTTGTTTACCTTGGGTATCGATTCCCAGTTTGGTACTCTCGAAGGCGTTGTCACAAGTATCGTTGACATGAAGCTTTTTCCCAATTTACCAAAGGAAATTTTAACAGGTCTGTTGTATGATTGAAAATAAAATACAATAAAATAAGAGGGAAAATATTATTTTTTTTTTTTTTATGCAATAGTATTATTAAGTAATTAAACTTTTTTCATTTTGTATCAGGTGGAATTTGCTTGGTATGTTGTACCATTTCAATGGCTTTCGCTCATGGTGCTGGCAGCTACGTTTTTGTGCTTTTTGACAATTTCAGTGGAAATTTTCCATTATTGATCATCGCGTTTTTCGAATGCATTGGAGTATCCTATGTATACGGATTGAAGAGGTATATTAATCAGCTATTTTTATTCAGTTGTTTTTTATAATAATGATAATAGTAAAGATGATTCATCATAGGTTTGCCGATGATATAGAATTAATGACGGGTAATCGTCCAGGACTTTATTGGTTGATTTGTTGGAAATATCTTAGTCCTTTGGCGATGTTAAGTATTTTGATTGCTTCATTCATTGAAATTGTTGTGGAAGGAAGCGGATATCCTGCATGGGTTTCAAGCTTAGGTACAACGGAGAGACACGAATGGCCAGTATGGGCTCTCATCCTTATTGGTATTCTTATTCTTGCATCTGTTCTTTGGATACCTGTAGTTGGAATTTGCAGGTAGTGTTTAATGCGTATGATATAAGTTATTCCAAAAGTCATTTTACCGAAGAAAGAAAGTATAACAAAAAATCAATATTAGTTTATTAATAGAATTATAATCTTTTGTTTTTTATTTCAAGATATTAATCTCCAGTTACAGTGTTGTTAACAAAGTATAGACCGTCACTCCAAATATCAGTAAAAATATAATTTATAACTTTTTAGTACAGTTAAACGACTTTTGGAAAGCCCTGTAAATCTCATTATCAGTTAATTATTTTATAAAACTTCATTGATCATTATTTTATTTGACTTGTATGTCATAGATATTTTGGTATTCTCATCATTGATGACAATGAAAAAGCCTGGTTCCCTGCAGCAGATTTAAAAGAATTTCACGGAATCGTACCCCATGAAGTTACTGCCGCTGAAACACTATTGTTCTGTATAAGAAGTGATGGTACAGAAGGATTATGTTGTCCGACAGGTGGTCCCAGCGATGATGACGAGGATCTCACTTAGGAAAGGTTTTATTTATTTATTCCATATTAAATATGTGTTTGATTGCTTTTTAATTCGAAAAACAGTTGCTTCTGCTAACAAAAATAATTGACGTCATTAATATTTTAGTTTAACCGATTTCATAACGACTTCAAAGTCTTTATTAATTATTATCATTACTAACTGTGTTTAATAGTAAAATTTATCGAGTCAATTAATCTGAAAATAATAGGAGCTATCGCATTCCATAAGTAATAATATTTATGCGATATATGAAAACGAATGTTTTTATGATGAAATTTTATTGTTATTGTTTCTCATAATTTTAACCAACATTTTAAAAATCCTCAAGTGTGTCAATATTAGTCAACAGAGAAAAAAAAGGAAACCCGTTCAAAGTTTTGGAAGTTTACAAAAATTAGATATTAGGTAAGGAAATATACAGTACTAATATTATTAGTAGCTAAAAATGGATACGAATCGTCATTTTGCTATATCCGTTAAGCATATACTTACGGATAAATGAAAGGAAATTTGAATTTCATGAGAGAATAATATCGCGACTTTATTTTTCGTACGTCGAATGTATTGCTATTATGCTTAGCATTGTCTTCGACGTGTAAATTTCTATTTACATATTATGAAAGGAACGTATTATATCGAAATGCGATGCAATTTGCAAGTTTTAAAAATATCTTACTATCTCTTTCTCGTGCGGTATTATTATTGCTTATATCAGATGAGGTTTGTCATTGATATACGATTTTATATTCTAAATTATTGATAAAAACTTATTATTGTGTGATATTTTTGTGTATTCTATCTATAAAATTGAATGCTTTTAAATACTACTGTTGCTTTATATTAAAGTAAACGTATTAAAATTAAAAAGCATCGTATTCCGAAAACGGATGTTTGAGATTGATCGTATATTCAGATGCTAGTGGAAAGAACATAAACATATTAGTATGTAATAATGGTATGTCGTTTTCAGAGAACCTGTTATATATTTAGATATATTCACAAAAGTTATTCCAGAAATTTGTGGTATATCGACAATAAATATCAGCAATTGCAATTAATGTGAGATTTAAGATTAGAGTAGGGGCCGTCCATTTAATAAGTTAGAATAGGACGTCTCCCAAATTTTCATTCTTCATTTTAATGTTTTCCTAAAACTTTAAAAAACGCTACTTATAATTTTAGCCGATTCTTTATTCTGTCTGTCCCGACTATGTCTACTAAATTTTTATATAAGGTTCTAACGATAACATTTAACGTTATATTAAGACAATACTAATCTTATTAGATGTATAAAAGAAGTTTTATGATAGAATATTACGTTCTTTTATTATAGTAAATATTTACTATAGTAAATATTTGTTTTATTTGAAGAAGAGGAAATCAAAAGGTACAAATTACTGTCGTTTACTTTTCAAACGATGGTTAGAAATATCTACGTTCTTTAATGATCGAGATATGCGTTTAATCTTTTTAATTTACAATGTGACTCAAACGATAAGACAAAGTTTCATTAATAATATGTCCGGATGGCAGAAAGAATTAATCGGCAAGATTGGTAGCTTTATCACATTGAAAGTATATCAATAGTGATAGAAATGAAAACGGAAACAACTGGCATATCATGATGGTACATTTAAAACGTGTCCTATGTACCTAAAATCAAATTTATTTATGATTTTAACGTAATTCGTCGTCGTAATTCTAAGGCTTAAAGACAATACAAAATGATATAATGCCTCGATGAGGGATTTATGATGACAATAACAAAATTTAATCGTATTAATTGATGGAGGTGTGTCGACAATATATTAACGTAAAGTGACATTTACGTCACAATAATTTTGATGGTAGTTTCGTTAGGTATGTTGCGATATTATTTTTAATACAATATTAGAAATGTTGAAATATGAAGACTGTTCCAATTGAGATTATATTTAGAAAAAACTAAAAGAAACAAATATAGGAATTGTTTTTTTTCTTCATAAAAATAACTTATTGAGATGATTTACTTCAGAGTGTTTTTAATTATTACAAATAGAAGAGAAAGATACAGAAGAAACCGAGTAAAATAATTAGTTAACGAATATACGTACAATATTTTCCAGACAATAGAAGAAAACGAGTAGAGTTTATAATCACTCGACATAGGCTCATAATTAATAGTCAATTTAGGTTAATTATAGTTATTTTGTTTTTCGTAGAATGTTTTTTTACATAGCTCATGTTTATTTTATTAACACTAAGGTGCTAAATTATAATATAAGGACCGTTAAATAAAAATCGAGATTGATAATTCTACGTATACACATAAATATTAACGTTTACTTGTTAAGAAATCTATAAGAAGCTGTCGATTGCTTTGACAATAATTCCGTTGCCTTGAATGGTATAGTGATTTACAAATACTTATGCTGGGTTTATTCTTGTTAATATAATGTATATAATTATTGATATTGGCTATAAGAATTTTCTCGACAATAAGGTATCTGTATACTGACACACGAATGCGTTTAACAAAAAAAGAATTAATTCCCTGAGATTCGAATCATGATATATCTACGTATTTATATCGGATTATTTCGTAATAATTCGTTAGAAATTTTATTCGATAAATTCACTAGATTCGAGGAAACAATAGCAATGATATATTTATATTAAACGTACAAATATTACAGACAATAATATTTTAGATCTCATATCGGTTGAATTTCTCATATCAGTAACAATAGGAAATAAAAGTTATAGAGAAATCGGCATTAATAAATAAAAATGAATACGTATCATGAAACCATATCATGTTTTACGAATGAAAAAGATAAACAAAAATTTAATTAAATTTAAGTAAATTTAATTAAAGTAAATTTAATTAAATTTAATTTAAGTAATTAATTTAATAAATTACAATACATT